>NW_027397065.1:88316575-88369773 GCF_003265705.2 Callorhinus ursinus | reverse complement strand
GGGGGGGGGGGGGGGGGGGGGGGGGGGGGGGGGGGGGGGGGTCAGAAACGGCCAAAGCCTGGCCTGTGGGGATGGCTGTGCACAGAAACCCGCTGAAGGTCACTAGTTGTACCCTTAAAACGAGGGACACTGGTGGCACGTGAGTTACTGCCAACGAAGCCGTGGAGACACGCAGCAGGTGCAGAGTCCCACAAAGTACCCGACGTGAGCCCCGTGGCAGTGGCGCGCACACACGAGCCCCCCCCCCCCCCCCCCCCCCCCCCCCCACGACGCTAGGACCCCAAGCATTCGACCCACTCCTGGCTTCTAGACACACGCCCGTTAGAGGACATGGGTCTTGATGCCTTTACATCTAATAACCCAGAACGAAAAAGTAACATTTAAAATGAACTGTGAAAATTTGTAAACATTCTGTTCCAGGCCCAAGTGAGTTTTCCAAACTTGTGCAGCACTTGCAGGGCAAGAGCCAGCTTTAAAAACAGGTGTCCCCGGTAACCACCTCACAAGAAGCTGTATGATGGGGCCGCGATGGGAACCCTCTCGATCACACGCCCACCGCAGATTACGGGCACAGACTGGACAGCCTCACAGAAGAGGAAAATCCAACAAAGCTCCACAGAAGCTATGAAACGCTCAGACGATTATAAAAATAGAGCAAAAGAGTCCCCAAGGCAGAGGTGTCCTCGTAAGAAATCTCTGACGAAAACACTGTGCTGACTTGTACTGTTCCATCTGAATATTCTTTCTAAAAGCAAACACTAAATAACAGAGCAGGTTTGCAGAAATTTGTCCCGTACGCCCTGCCGCCAGGGGGGTCAGGAGAGCCGACAGGGACCCAGTGTGTGCAGACTGAATGCTTATCAGCCACTCCGCCTGCAGCCAGGTCTGAGCTCCTTCAGGTGGGGACTTCACTCCTCCCAAATCCTCAGTCACTGTCAAGTGCAAGGCTCAACAAAGAACCACTCTGCCATGAAGCCATGCCTGACAGACAACGGAGACGGAGACTACAGTGCGGTCTGAAACCACCACATGCAGAAAGATGGCCGCCACAGCAAACCCAGCGTGGAACCCCACCCGCCCAGTAGGAAAAAATGGGGCAGCAAAGGACACCTGCAGTTACGGTCACCACTCAGTGTCATCAGTCCTTCTCTTCATACGCCTTTGAAATGAAGTCCCACCACAAACATGGAGACTATGACCCCGCAAAGAACACCATTCAGAAACCCTTACACAGGCCCAACTTAAGCATAGCCAAACAAAACAATCACAAATACTAAATTCCGATCTCAAGGACTCTGAAGGCAAGAACTATAGAGGGCTAACTACACAGCACAGGTCAGTCAGCCACTGCAAACAAGGTAACTGGAAGCCGAGACAGCTGTGGATACTTGTCTTGGTATTTATGTTCCAACTTCCTTCATACACGTGTGAAGCAAATGTGGAAACATTCTATTCTGGAATCCTAGTCTGAAATCCCTCATTATTGGCTTTAAGGAGACTATGATGGGAAAAATTAACATATCGGTAAAAACTTTAAGAAGAGATACTTTACATCAAACCATTATGGAAACTGTTGTTTAAAAACATTTCATACCACCTGTCCGGTTTCTCGTATAAAACAGTGTGCTAAGACCTCACACCCGTTAGGATGGCTATAATCAAGAAAGCAGAAAGTACCAAGAGCCGAGCCGGCAAGGCTATAGGGAGAAGTGGGAGCCCTTGTGCTCTGTCGGCGCGAATGCAAAATGGTGCAGCTGCTGTGGAAAACAGCATGGGGGAACCCCAAAGATGAAACAGAATACCATCCGGCAATTCCACAAGACATACACCCCAAAACCTGAAAGCAGGGTCCTAAAGAGCTATCTGTGCAGCCATGTCATCTCAGCACTAGTCATAAGAGCTGAAACAGGGAGCACCTCAAGTGTCCACGGACAGGTGAGTGGGGAGACAGAACGGGGCGCATGCACACAGTGGGGATCTTGAGCCTTCAGGGCTGAAGGAAGGAGATCCAGACACCGCTACAATACGGAGGAACCTTGAGGACAGTGTGCTAAGTGGGAATAAGCCAGTCAACAAAAAGACAAGTATGATCTGATTCCACCCGTGAGATCCCTAGAGTGATCAAACGCAGAGACAGCAAAGAGGATAATGGGGGGGGGAAATGGGGAGTTGTGCAATGGGTCCGTAATTTCAGCTCTGCAAGATAAGGAGCTCTAGAGATTGGCTAGAGAACAACATGAGTGTTCTTCACACTATCAAAACACACATTTAAAAATAGTTAAAACGATGGTAAACTTCAAGTTACAAGTGTTTTCCACAATTAAGATTTTTTTCAAAAATCCACTGTGGTAAGGACTGACCTAATTTTTCAAACTTAAGAGATACCAAATAGGTAATTGTCATAATTCATTAAATATGACAAAATCATTACATAAGCATGTTTCTAAGGGTAGCTTGCTTCAGGGTTTATAGGCTAATCATACTAGCAAATGCCTGAAAAGGTCTATGGGAATATATACTACGGCAATAAACAACACTTATGAAAATCTCATACTTTGTGTCCCGCACACTTACCTTCACTTTTTTCCAGCAAAGATGCTATGACTGCTTCATCTTCAATGGGGTTTAGTGAACACGTAGAATACACCATCCTACCGCCTTCCACCAGCTGCTCAGCACCGCGTGTTGCAATCCGCAGCTGTAAGCTAAGGGTTGGATCCTAGGTCACCCTGAGACCAAACCTATCCATGCGGCACACACAGCACCCATTATACCACATATTTACCACACGTTTTTATGACAGACTTACAATAAAATACAAAATACAAAATAAACAATTCCCACAAAAAGAACTCTTTAAAATTCTAAATGAAGTTACAGTAAACCCATGAGATGTTTCATATCAATCAAAAAAGCATCTCTCTATATAAACAATGCGTTCACTATTCTGTTAGCCCTTCCCAACAAGCCGACAAGCAAAGCACAAAGCTGATTAGTGACTGAAGTCAATATGATTATGTGAGTCTCATTAAAAAGCCTCCATATCAGTACATACATTTAACTTTTCTTTCTATGAACAACTTACGTCCCTTCGTACATTCTAATCCTAGAACCTATTTCACACACAGAAAAAACAGTTAAAAAGTATTTAACAGAGAAACAAAATCTCCTGCTGGAGTTATTTGCAGTGAATATTCATCAGGACACTGCAGACTACCCACAATTCTATAATTAAGAATGCAGAATTCTAATGTTAAATGAAAAAAGAATCCATAGCCCTGAAGACCATACACTCAAGACTGGTACGCACAGAAAAACACACAGCGCACCAGACATGACAGAAGTGATCTTTGAGTTACGAGATCTTCTCTTTCTTCTATTTTTAAGAATTTTCCCAATTGTCTTTAAAGACAGTTAAGTATCTGGGGTCAAAATGTTAAAATAATTCAACACAAAAGAACAGAAAACAAAGATGAGTGAGACAGTAAAAGGTAAGTGGTCATTTCATGGAAAACAGGTCTTGAAATGTTACAGGAAATTGTCATAAAAGGCACTTTTGATAAATATGTACCTGAAATGTATACATACAGTCTTCAGTTTACTACTCTGAAGAGGTTCTGAAAACAACTACTTCTGATACGTACCCAAACTCTCTCAAGAGTGACCATTAACAACTCCAGCTCCAGATGCTGTCCCCAAATGCAGCGACAGCCCTCCCCTGCTCCGTGTGGGACAGCCCGCTGGATACAGCCTGACTCACCCATGCAGCTGCAAGCTATTTAAGGTCGTCCACTTCTTCCAGACATCAATGTTTTTTCTCATAGTGCCATCTCCACTAGAAAGGAAGATATTTAAGAACTTAAAAACTCTGACCAGGTAGACCAATTAGAGTTTAACCATTATGTCATATCCAAGCTAATTACAAAATGGGTATTTTTATTATTATATACACCAATTAGAACACCATCTAAATTCTCACAAACTACCATCAACTTTCTATTTCTGCTTTAGGGACACTAATGACATTAAAACTTTTAAATTATACTTTAATTTTCAATTAGATAAGGAAATAACAGAATTGAACAGATAACCTCATTCAAGACTTACAGATGTATCAATTTGCTTCCATTTGAGAGAAATACTAGCAAAACTAATTTTCAGACCTAGGACACAGAACTGTGAAGCCATTTGGATCCTGTTACTTACCAACTCGGTTAATCAACAGTGGCATTCTAATCAGATTTACGTAGGTAATGGTAAACTTATACTCATAAGGGATTTTCCACAGCAAATTCAATTAAGCCAATTTAACTTCTTTATCAAGATTTTTCTATGCATCAAACATTTTTGATTTTCTATTTTTACTTAACGGAAATTATTTCCATGTGAATTTTATAATACAGACTTGATCAATTTCTCTTTTTGTCCACAGCTGACTTTAACTACCCATTTTTTTCTGGGTCAGCTGGCTTTCTTTGAGTTTAATCTCCCTCGGTAGTCTAGTTAACTGTCTTGAGAAGGGGCTACAGGAGAATGAAAATACCCTATCAGATATAATGGCTTTCAAATGACATCCCTTGCTGGTACAGTGGTGGCTTAAAATTCTACCGTAATATTTAGGATTTCCTCAGCTTACAACTCGGTGCTCAGAAGGTCCCTGCATTCTCCAAGATAACACGAGAAGTGAGTTACCGGTTTCTGGTCAAAAGAGCACAGGAATGGGAAAACATCTGAGCTGAAGGAAAATCAGACAACTGTGGCTCATGACCCATTTTAAGTTTTATTTCACGAGGCGTTCTTGCAAGAATTTTAAAGCCCCATCCTATTCATACTACGGACTTACAGCTCTCACAATGAGTTCTGCCACAAGCAGGCAATCTGCTGTGGTTTAAGTGAGATGGAGTGCGGTAGCGGGTGTCTTATGGAAGCATCACATTCCATGCTAACACAGTTTTGTGGTGATTTCTGCACTCCCCGCTAAACAAATTCATGTGCTCACAAGGTGACTATGGCCTACGTCACTGCCTCTGGGAACTTAAGAGAGGTCTTTTGTTTTCTCCTTTTCTTTCTGGAAAAACTCAGTTATTCCGTTAATCCATAAAATTCTCTTATAGGTAAACGCTAACGATCTAATACTTACACATAAAATTTGAAGAAATGTATGTGTACAAACACAGGCACACTGAGTGTGTCAAGGGTCCGAACTCTGGAGTCGCACCGCACTGAGTAACAGAAGACTGGTCATGAAAACCCAGTGTTATTCCACATCCCTCCATAATGAGGCGGAATCGGGAATGGGAGGAACAACCATTCCTAACGATCATTTCCTGGACCGACGACAGAGCTTATGATGCTACTACCCACCCCCTCAGGGATCTCCTCTGCCCCTGTGAAGACTACAGAACCGTTCCATCTGTGTCTCTTCGTTCCGTACCCTCGTTCTGCTCTGCTGGGTGGCACTGAAATTCTGAGTGTCTGTGTCTTCATACCAGCTGCCACGAGAACGTGTACAACTCCGTGTGTATTTGTGTGCAAATTCACATCAGTCTATATTTAAACTGATTTCCTTAGTGGATTTTAGGCTTTTCGGTTTCTTAATAACATAAATACCTGCAAGGGACGTCACATAAGATGCGATCGTAGAAGAGAATCTCTTTCCTCCCATTCACATCTATTTGGAGTCTAGGTATGCTGGACGCATCGTGGTTGACCACCATGATGCAGGGGCTGCTCAGCCTTTTGGCCTGATGAACGAGCAGATAGCAACGCTTGTTGTCCACATCATTCGCGATGACGAACCCCTCTGAGAACAGAAAGTTACAGCATCAGGTGAAATGCAGCAGAAGCAGAATAATTTTCTGAAATATGTACGCTCCTGGTTGGCAGACTTCAAGCAGCAGCAGTCCACCAAACTTTAAGACCCAAGTGTAAGATTTGCCAGAATAAGCTAAGTAGTCCAAAAAGATGGCTCAGCATAGATTTTTATGATCACATAAAATTCTAAAACTGCAAGATCTATTTTTCCAACTATTGAACAATTACTCACTTTGTAACAATTATTATGCCAAAAACATCTATTACTTTTAATAACAATTAAAACAAAGAGAGCGGAGAGAGAAAGGGGTAGGAGACAACAGAATCCCGACAAGTGTTTAAAATACTGCACGTGTATGATGGGCCTCCATTCTCGACCCTGCGAATCAGGTTTCTGGGGTGGGGCCCAGGCTACTCCTGAAGGCTGCCTGGGCGATTCTGGTCTGACCGCCTGGCTAAAACCCAGGTGCAGCCTCTTATTTCTGGTTCCACCGCTGGCAAAAAGGCACATACGCCTAAAAACATTTTATAGTCAAGATCGCTCTTAAGAAAATATGAAATGCTAAACACTGATAATAGAAAGAGGCTCTTTACCACTAATTTGGAAAAAATAATTAAAAACAAAAGAATAAAGAAGCCTTTTAAACAAAGTTATTTGTCACAGGAAAAAAACACTTAGAACAAAGCTAAACAAGCATGCCCATTAGGACAGAAGGAGAGCAGGTGGCGTGAATAAAAAAAGGGGCAATAGAAGCAGATAAAACATCTGAAGAGTAACACCACCACAGACAGGCGTCTTCAGAGAACCCCCAGAAAGGAGCACCAGCGACAGCAGATCGCAGCCATGGTCTGAGCCACCAGCAAGCTCAGAACGCCCCCAAGTCCAGGATGCAACGTCCAATACTGTCGCCTACCGCGGGGGGGGGGGGTGGTGAAGCTGGCGGGCCTGACAGCAGTTCTTCACGACACTCTACTGTCGTTCCCGTAGAGAGTGAGTCACCACAAAACCAACACAAAAACCCAACATGACAATGATACTACTGAAGATCCAAACTGAAATCTACCTACTATGGCTTAATATAGCAACACCATATACTTTCACAGAAGACACACGTAATTCTAGAATGAAGCCACGCTTCCACCCCGATGCACAAACACGTTGGTTTAGGAACCCGTCACAGTGGCATGCGAAATGTCTAGTTCTACTTTCAGGGACAGAAACCCATCTGCTTGTCACAGAAGGCTTCAAGACCCAACCCACAGGCAGTGTTACCATCTCTTCCTCATCTACACCCAGCCAAGTGGCATTCCGACCCTCCACAGAGCAGTCCAATGCATACCTGGGAAAGGGACATTCATGTCGGCATGTAACATTTCAATTAACTGCGTGGTCTTTGATCCAGGCGCTGCACACATATCTAAGATCTATTAAAAAGCAAGAAATGTTTGAGGTTTTAAGAAATCAAACATTCGACACTTAATTTAAAACAATTTTAGGAGTCATTCTAGTATTTTGATTTCTAAGACTTAAATACATTTCTTTACAGAAGGAATCTACAACGTGATATATTGAGAAAGATACTCTCTCCACAAGAACAGAACGACCCTACAGACCAGTGGAAGCACTCCATTCAGGAGATGACGAGCAAGGACACCAACTGCAAGCAGCACTATAAGCAGCCTGCTAAGGGACAGAACTCCCAGGCCTCAAACAGCCCAGCCACTTGCTGGCCCCCAAACCCTGAGCTAGTTGCTTCTATTTTTCCTTGCCTCCTTTCCCTCATCTGGAAAAAACAGGGACAGGGAGAGCATCTACCCTCACGGGGATGTGTTATGTATGAATTAATGAATTAATTGAATTAATGTATGAGAAGAGCACAAAGCAATGCTTGGCATGTAACAAGTTCTCAGGACGTGTTCATCACGATTTTCAATCTGAGTCAGTCAAGACCGATGATCTGTGCAGTAAACACGTTAGTGAACAAACTTTAAAAGAGTAGAAACACAGTTATGGGTTGTAAAATTTAAATAAGACAAAAATGCAAAGAAGAACCTAAAATAAAACACAGCATTCTCCATCAAAAGCATGAAAAAAAAAAAAACAAGAATTATATTAAGAAAAAAAGGTGTCAACAAACAAAGCCACTTTCTGTTTAATACACAATACCTTATGGTGAGGGTGAGCATTGAGTAACAGTGGTGGGATCATGCTAACGGCTTCTTGACGACTGATATTTCCCTTGGAAAGTAAAATTAAAAAAAAAAAACAGGAACAATATTTAAAAAGGCAGAAATTTTCAGTATTAGGCATTATTTCATATGCAACAGAAAAAGACCACATAATCCTCATCCATGCAATAAAACAAGTTAATACTATCACGTAGAACATTACGTAAATAGGACAGGTTTTTATCCTAGTGCGTAAATGGTTGCTACCTAAAAGGCTAAGGAAGAATAACCATTAATGGCAGAACTTGCTGTTAGAATATTAGAAATGCACGTATAATCCCGGATTTTACAAAAGAAAGGGAAGTTTAAACTTATGCTGCCCAACTCGCCCTCTTGAGAAAGAACGGAAGCTGGATGAGCAGCTCAGAGGTGGACAGAGGCACCGCCATACCCTCGGCAGCAGGGAGCGAGCCCCATGAGCAGAGGACACAGAGCCACTGCCAGCAAGGTGTCCCTCTCAGCTAAAACTGCAACTTCTATTTCAGTCCTGTCTGTTTGTAGGAAGAGCCCCTGTCTGCTTTGTCCTCCTGAGAACTGCCCCCGAAGAAGATAAAGAGCCCAGCCAGCGCTCCCACGTCCCACCATCCCCACTCAGCCACCAGCCCTCTAGGTCTCGGCCGGTGGGCAGGGCGTCTGTTAACACGCACGCCTGTTCAGACACACGTTCTTGACAGGGTCCAGCACTGGCCTCATCACTAATCTAGTTCACCCACCATAAGACTGAATGCCTTAGAAATCATCCTTTAAAAAGCAAGAGGCCGTCAGCTGCCGGGAGACCTCTGCCCCATGACAACCTGGCTCTTCTGAACCTGAAGAGCCATCCGGGGAGCCGCCGCTCACCTCACGCCTGCGCGTCTGTCCGAACCAGACACAGACTCACAGCCAAACCTGCGGATGTTCACCTCGTGGGTTTCTGGCCAGCAAGGAGTCTGTGGAGACTATCTGAATCTCCATCCACTCACCAGGCACACTGATTCCAGGTTCCAGGTTAAACGTATGATCCTGACAAGCCTGCCTCCTGCATTCATCCAAGTCTTTGACCAAAGCATCTGAGCTGTACAGGGACAGAGTCCCTGACTAGACAAGCCGGCTGTGAGTCACTTCCTTTCTACGCACGTTCTGAAGGGGCTTCGAATACCCCAAAGGGCATCTCACCCTACCAACGCCCGATCAAAAACCTGTACCGGTTCCCTGCAATCCAGGCTACCAACACTCACCTCCCATCCCCTCCACCTAAACGCGGCTCTTCAGTCTGCCCAGCAGGGAACTCACTCGCCACAAACCCTCTGCTCTGCTGAAATTCAAACCTGAACTGTTGTCTTAGTTTACCCTCGCCTGACCTTACATCTGGATGGACAGTGCAGGCAGAGAACCCCTTCTTGTACTGACCCAAGGACAGAATCAGGAATGTGGCAGCACCTAGCTCTGTTTCTCCCTTATCGGGTTGGGGGAGGGGTGGAAAGCCCCGGTAAGCAGGCGGCCAGTTTACCAGGTCACCTAAACGGACAGAGCACCACCGTGGCAGGAGAGAACGGGGCAGGGCCAAGGGCCTGAAGGGGAGATGTGCAGGAACCACCGGAATCCTACACGCCCGCCCAGGAGCTCGGGATGAAAAGAAACGAACACCATCTAGGCAAACACAAAGGTCTCCTTGGCTAGAAAAAGGAGACTAGAGAACAGGAAGGGGGAACTCGGATTTTAAATGCCAGAGTGACAATTCCAAGACACCAAAAAGTTCAACAGCAAAACACGCAGGTACCTGGTTTAACTGTGTGAGGCAGGAGGGAAAAGCTACTGAGAGGAGGCGTGAGGCTAAAGCTGAGAAGTTTAGGGACTGAACCGAACCAAAGAATTCAGGATTGCAAAGAAGGTGAAGACACTGTGTCATGGGAGAACCAAAGCTGTCAAAGTCAGATTTTGTTGTTTTGTTGTGGCAAAGGTGGAACAGAGACAGGAGCCCAGAAAGAACAGACACAACAAAGTGGGAGCAGATGGAGTGGCCTGTCTCCCGAGCGATGCCTCCCTGCGCAGTGTGCTGCTCGGCCCAGCGCTGTGGCTGAGACCCTCCCCGAGTTCCACAACTGGATGGGCCGAAGAAGGGAGCAGCGGTAGGGAGCCTCAGAAATCAAAGGTGACAAGCACACTTTTCCATACGCCCTATCTACCTCGTCACTCCCGGTGACACGTGTGGACAAAATATAACCAAGACACTAACGCACATTTCAAGCTTCAAGGGAACCAACAAATCTAAAGACATCTACTCACAGATTCGGTTTCGCTAACCAGAAACTGGTGAAACTTTTCCAACTGTGGAGACTTTCTCAAGATTTTTCGACTTAAATTTGTGTGCCAGGCAAGTTCTTCAGGATACCTGACCAAAAAGAAAATAAAGCATCCACGGATTATATATGTTAAAGTGCTCTCTTAACAACTTCCTGCTTTTACCGATCATACACTAACTAGACACCCAATTTTGCTCTACTTCCTCCCATCCACGATCCTCTTCGTAGTCGGCCAAGACTGCAGGGTGTCTAACTATATCATAAACCAGGCAGAAACAGGAGAGCCGGGTGGCTTGAAGAGATATATATATATATATATATATGACGTTACCATGAAATTGCAATGATGAATGTTCAAGAACAGATGAGAAAATGGAGACCCCTCTGCTCTTCACCACGTATGCTAACAATGCTACAGAGACTATCAGAAAAAAAGTCAGTTAAGCATCTGACTCTTGATTTTGGCTCAGGTCATGATCTCAGGGTCCTGGGATCAAGCCCCAAGTTGGGCTCTGTGCTCAGAGGGAAGTCTGCTTGAGATTCTCCCTCTCCCTCCACCCCTCCCTACATTCTCTCTCAAATAAATCTTAAAGAAAAAAAGACAACAAATTAAAGAAATGCAGATCACTTAGTTGAGGAACTATCAAAATGTTTGATATTTAATTGTAATCTTTTTAATGATACCTTTCATGTCTAAAACAAAACAGCCCAATAATGTATCGAAATACTTTACACACCAAAAAACCCTGGGGATCACTGCTGCACTGACTTGCACTCCTAGGCTGTCACTTGTATAGACCGAAGAATGAAGAAGCATCCCCTGCCACTTAAACTTTCTAGAACGATGACATCACCAATTAGGAACAGGTCTCTTTAAATGTGGCTCACACAGATCACTGGGCTCCAAGGCTCCAGCTGGCGCACTACTATGACCCAGGCCACTCCCCCCAACCCAGCGCCAAGCTATGCACTACTTGGTACTTAGTGATAAGTCTCACTGCTGTTTTTGTACTTATTACTCAGTATTTCCAAGCGTCACATTGTAGCTAAGGTGACAGCCATGAAATTGAAACCAGAACACTTGCAAAACAATATATCTGACTGCTTTGAAACAGAATGATTAGGTGAAACAAACTCAAGCCTTGAAATTTTAAGACACTACTCGACTATCATGCTATTATGAGATATATCTGGGAAGTACTTTCTACCAAACAAGATAAAACTGGCTGCATCTGTTCATGGCCACCCTCCCGCTATCCCAGCACTTTGTCTCTATTCCCTATGTCCGGAACCTTCAATATTTAACCTGCTTCAAAAATCTAAAACCAAAACGCAACCATACTTATCACGCCATTAAAAAAGAATTGAGTTTTAAATATTCCCTTTGGCCTCCTTAGAGGTGAAATGGTAGGAATATACGCAGATTTGCCTTCACTGGCAGTATTTGGCAAAATCTGCTGTTTCAGTGCAACCTTTGCAAGACTGGGGAGCCAAGACACCTACTTTAACGAAATTTCTTACAACCCTGAACTGTGATGCAATCAATGACTTTTACGAAATTTCTTGCAACCCTGAACTGTATGTGATCAATTACAGTGAATCATGCAAGTTACCACCTTGCCAAATCACCAAAACATCATGAAGCTCAATGTCACATGCATTCAATCAGCCATGAATTGTTCCATCTAGCTATTAATCATTAATAGCTGAATTTTCATTTTCAAATAAAAATAAAGCAGATATAATCTGAGCAAATACTTCCTTATGTACATTTCAGACTGAATTTCCATTTAAAAAATGTAATTTTACTAGGATGAAAATTCCACGGCAAGTAATTAAGATTGTGAAAGTTATTAACCTTTTGAAAAAAATACTTAAGAACTTTAAAATCATTAAATACAAAAACTGACCGTTAAAATGAAAAAGTATGCATCTTATACAGTTTTAGTAACCATTTTTTTTGGACCAACAAATGTTTACTAAAATCTTTGTAGCTTTTAACATCAAATAAGATACCTTAAAGAACTAAATTTAATTTTTAGTTACGTAATTCGAATGTAGCGCCTGAGTCTTTAAAGTCCTACTTGGAAACTTGTCATGTCTTCTGAGGATGAATTAAAAGCATCACTGTCATCTTTATACCCAAAAATTCTTACAGGAAAAACATCTCCATTAACATATACACTTATGACAAATCATCTTCAGTTTACATGTTAAAAAGAACGTAAAGAGAATGACAATAAGGTATACTCTCAACAACCAATTGTCAGAACGAGGCTTTTATGAGAATGCTTTGGGATAATGCCTTAGAGTTCTGAGTCCACAAAAAGGAAAAAAAAGAAACCTGCCCAAACTATGAGTCCTACTTAATATCCCTTCCAGAAAACATGGTTCCCAAAAACACTTTCCTAAATTTAATTCCACTATGTACCAAAAGCTTAAAATATTATACAATGTATTTCTATTTTTTGAACAACATAGAAAACCACCCGAAGTTTTGGTAGTTTCTGCTCTGCTTGCTCACCAAGAGTCTTATGGGTAGCCCACACCTGACCAGCAAATTTGCTTGTACAATAAAACTTGTCATTAACTGTCACTGATAATGGAAAAGCTGAGTGTTAGGAACCCCAATCACAGAGTATGTTGTTCACACCCCTTCAGTTGGTGTGCTCAGAAGATTTCAGCAAAGAGCAATGTGAGGAAAATCACCAGTAATTACTAGTGATTCCTGTTCCTTCTTCACCCAGAGAACACACAGATGTTGGAGAATTGCCTATTCATGGACCCCCTGCGGCTGTTCAACAATCAAGATGGAAAAGCACCTGTTAAATGTTATAAGGGCTAACAAAAGTTGAACTGCAGTTTGCAGAGAACAATCAAAGTAGCAAGCCTAATTCTCATGTTATCTGTTGGAACCTGCAGAAGAAAATGCCCACAATGACCCACCCACAGGCACCTCTTTCCTACAGGATGCATGCTTTTCAGCTCCTTTTACTGGCCTGTCAGACTTCCTCATCTGAAAAGCTGCATTTCTAAACACAAGGTTTAAGGAACAAAGGTGTTCTGGTGATTCTATGAAGCAGCCAACATGCAAGACAATTAGAAATGTGCACAAAGGCAACCTTAAACCCACTTCTTTTGAAAAGTATCAGATTGCCCCTGCTTCAAACAGTACCATCAGTCAAACCTCCAAACCAAGGCACTGGTTAAGTGTATAACCTAGCTACTAGGAGAGGGGAGGAAGCTTGAGGATGTGAAGGCTAGCTCACTCAGCAATGTCATAGGTACCGCAGCTAGAAAATCATTTTCCTTTTTTAATGACTTCAGTACAGTGGGCATGAAACCAGTAACCACCTGAGTCCTTTCCCTGTATCAGAACCTGCAAGCTTTTAAAATCTGACTATCACAAATCTGTGATATGGCCACTGAAAATCCATATGACCGATGGAAGAAAGAAAAGCAAGCCAATCTATAACCCAGGATTAATGAAAAAAAAAACGTGATCTCGGTTTGTGATCACTGAAGGGCATCCAGAAAGGAGAGAAAATACCATACACGTGAATAACCCAAATCTCAAAAGGTGTCAGAAAGTGCTGGTTAAATTCACCTTGTTAGAGCGATCATTTAAAATCATTGTGTTGTGAGAACTCTCAATGCCTCGAAGTTGATAATCTGAAATGTGGAACTATTAACAGTTTACTTTAATGATTTTTACGTTTATAAATTAACCCAGGGCTTGGCGCCTCTATAGCTTGTGCTTGAGTATCCCAGGCATTTTCCAAGACACATGGGACTGCCTTCACTGGAATGAAACTTGAACTGGGCCATGAGAAGCAAATAACCCACAGGATGCCTCCAGGACAAGTAGTGAAAGGGTTAGCATGAGGGGCAAAGTCTACTCGAGCACTGGAGATACTGGAAATACAGAATCAGGGGCACCTGGGTGGCTCGGTTAAGTGTCTTGACTCTTGGTTTTGGCTCAGGTCAGGATCTTAGGTTGTGAGACTGAGTCTTGCATAGGGCTCCCTGCTCAATGCAGAGTCTGCTTCAGATTCTTTTCCCCTCTCTCTTCTTCCCCTCTGCTCCTTGTGTGCACTCTCTCTCTCTAAAATAAATAAAATCTTAAAAGAAAAAGAAATATAGAATCAGCTGGAGCAGTCCGTGGCAACCTTTGTCAGGTCGAATCTGTCCTTTTGCTGAAGGTAGGAGAGCCACGTGACAACACCTTCAACGTGAGGAAACAAGGGGTTTAAATGGAAATGGGTAGAAGTGGTACCATCACAGAAGGAAACAGGTTGATCGACTTGCAAAAATTAACTGAACCAAGTAACTCTTAGCCACAAATCCTTCATTAAAAGCTGCACACCGGGGCACCTGGGCGGCTCAGGTGTTAAGAGTCTGCCTTCAGCTCAGGTCATGGTCCCAGGGTCCTGGCGTCGAGTCCCCCATCGGGCTCCTCGCTCCGTGGGAAGCCTGCTTCTCCCTCTCCCACTCCCCCTGCTTGTGTTCCCTCTCTCGCTGTGTCTCTCTCTGTCAAATAAGTAAATAAAATCTTTAAAAAAAAAAAAAAAGCTGCACACCGGTTTAAAGTAAAATAATACGGGTAAAAAGCACTGGGTAAAAGCACACAGGGATGTCTGTAAAGTACATTCAAATTCTCTCAGCTAGTAGAAAACATGTTGCCAAAAAACATGCCGTCAGCTGACAAAGATTAAAATCCCAAAAAAACCTCCATCAGGTTGAAGACTTGTTTTACCTACCAGCTCAGGGGCTGTGGAACTTCAACTTTCTGACCATCCACCTCCAGGTCTTCCAATTCCTTGAAATACTTGTTCTTTAAGCAATGGAGAATCTCCTTTGCGTGGCTATTAAAAAATAAGTAAGTTTTGATCCAATCTGAAAGGCTTAATATGCATCTTGTCTTTTGTGAACCTGAGATGACAAGTGTCTTAAAACCAAAACCATCTCTGCGCTGAAAGCGGACCTCATTCATCGTGCCTTTTCTACCCTATGCCTTCAAAGTTTAAACAACTCTCGTTTCATCACTACAGGACAAGCTAAAAGGACTACTACTGCATTCCTTCCGTCCTAAATATTCCTAGGGTTCACATCTACTTGCAACTTATCTCGGAAAGATGGAACCACGGGGACTTAAAATGACAAGAGAACCGGAGTTTCGCACAAACTGTGTAATATCATAAATTCTCACGTGTTCCAAAGGGGAGGCATCCTCGGCTCCCGAAGGCCCGGAAGTCCACCTTTTCTCAGATTGCATTTCGTGTCTTCCAGCCTCCCGAACTGCAACACCCCCCGGCCTATTCCGCTGGACTCCCGTGCTCCCTGCTCAATGCTTCCAGACGCTGGAATCCACAGCGCCGGTAAACAGCAGCTCTCCAGGCCCGCAACACTCGCCGGGGGCCTGGCGGGGCGAGGGGGGCACCCTCATCCTGAACTGACCCCAACTCCAGGAAATCAAGGCTCCGCGAGGTCCCTTACCTTTTGTAGCCAGTAATTCGCAAAGTGGCCGGGAGGGGCTCCCTGAGCGCTTCCATGAACCGGTCCCACTCGCCCTCTGGCACGATCTTGAGTTCCTGATAGTAATGCTCAAAGAGCTTGTTCTCCTTGACGATCTCGGGGTACCCGCCTTCCCAGCCCTGACGAACAAGACACGCGTCTACCCAGGGCCGGAGAAGGCTCCCCGCGCCGTCCCGCCAGCCGCGGCGGCCGGGAGACGAACGGGGGCCCTGCCCGCCCGCGCCCCGGGTCCTACCGCCTCCTGACGCTTGCCCCCGCCCTCCGCGCTGTCCTCCGCGCGCGTCGGCCGCTGCTGCTGCTGCTGCTGCTGGAGCCGCCGGCCCCGCGCCCTCCGCCCCATGGCCCACGCGGCCGCGCACGCCGCCCGCAGAGCTCCCGCCACCGTCGGCCGCGCAGACTTCCGGGCTGGCACGCGAGGCCCCCCGCGCTCCGCGCCTGCGCCGCTCCCGGGCCCGCGGGCGCTGCGAGGAAGACGCCCAAAGGGCCGCGACCCGCGCTCCCGCTGAGCAGCAAGCGACGGGCAGCACTGGCAGCCCTGAGCAAGAAGGAAACCCCAGGAGCGCAGCCCCGAGGTAGCCCGCGCGGGCTCAGGCAGCTCCGCGGACAGCCCGCGATCGCGCGTGCGCAGAGCGGCGGGGGCGGGGCTCCGGCAGCGAGGGGGTGGGGCCTGCCCGCCTCCCGCCGCGCCGGACCGCGTCTAGTCCAACCAGCGGGACCGGCGCGCCAGCGCCTCGCGCGTTGGAGGAGGGGAGGGGTGCGGCTCAGGGTCCCGGCGTCGGCAGTGGGCGCTGGCCTCAGGTAACCGCGCCCCCCGCCCCCTCACCCCCGCCGCCACCGCCCTATAAGTGGTCGCAGGGCCATGGGGCTCAGCAGCCCTCTCCCGCCATGGAGCCGGTCGAGAAGCTCCAGCTGGACGCGCTCGCCTACCTGCAGTGCGCCCTGGGCCTCCTGGGCTCCGTGGTGCTCAGGCGGGTGGACTCGGCCTACGGGCGCTACGCGTCGCCGGGCCTCGCCTTTCGGGTGCCCGCGCGGGCCGCCTGGGCGCTGCAGGAGCTGCCCTCGCTGGCCGTGCCGCTGTGCGTGTGCGCCGGCACGGCGGCGGAGCGCCTCCGCCGCGCGCCCAACCGCATCCTCCTGGCCATGTTCCTCGTTCACTACGCGCAACGGTAACGGCCGGCCGCCTGGCGCCTCCCCGCGTGCCCCTGCCCCCCCCCCCCCGCCCCCAGCACCCTGCCTGCGCCCGCCGCGGCGCCCTCGCCTCGCACCACTGGCTCCCTCTCCAGGGTCCTCTCCTCACCGGTCCCCGTCCCTTCCTTCCTCCCCCCTGCTCGCATGCCTGCTCCTTGCAGCCTCTTTTTCCCTGACCTTCCCAGCTGCACCACTCTGCACACCCTCCCTCGCGCCCTGGCCCTGCTGACCCCTCCCTGGTGTCGTCTCCTGGCGCCTGGCTCCCTCCGTCCGTGCCGTTCTCGCCCAGTGCCTAGCACCTTCCCCTTCCTCCCCTGGTGCAGACAGTTTAGCTTAGCAGAGTCTGGGAAAGTGGGGGGAGGGTTAGAGAGGGCTGGAAAGATAGTGATGGAAGAGTTAAGTGCATAACCTAGCTGCTCGGAGAGGGGAGGAAGCTTGAGGATGTGAAGGCTAGCTCACTCAGCAATGTCATAGGTTCAGCAGCTAGAAAATCATTTTCCTTTTCTAATGACTTCAGTACAGTGGGCATGCAACCAGTGACCACCTGAGACCTTTCCCTGTATCAGAACCTGCAAGCTTTTAAAATCTGACTAAAATGTCTGATTAAAAAAAAAACCGTTATGCAATTTTTCTTTGGCTTAAAATTGTGGATTTATCCTTGTATCCCAGAAATGTGTTTTCCAGTGGTGACATCCGCTTTTGAGCTCGGCTGAATACTGAGTTTAGCATTTGGCCATTCAGCCTCTACTCAAAATGTGTATGATGTGCACCTCTGTGATATGGCCACTGAAAATCCATATGACCGATGGAAGAAAGAAAAGCAAGCCAATCTATAAGCCAGGATTAATGAAAAAACGTGATCTTGGTTTGTGACCACTGAAGGGCATCCAGAAAGGAGAGAAAATATCATACACGTGAATAACCCAAATCTCAAAAGGTGTCAGAAAGTGCTGGTTAAATTCACCTTGTTATAGCGATCATTTAAAATCATTGTGTTGTGAGAACTCTCAATGCCTCAAAGTTGATAATCTGAAATGTGGAACTATTAACAGTTTAATGATCTTTATGTTTATAAATTAACCCAGGGCTTGGCGCCTCTGTGGTTTGTGCTTGAGTATCCCAGGAATTTTAGAAGACACATGGGACTGCCTTCACTGGAATGAAACTTGAACTGGGCCATGAGAAGCAAATAACCCAGGACAAGTAGTGAAAGGGTTAGCATGAGGGGCAAAAGTCTACGTGAGCACTGGGGATACTGGAAATACAGAATCAGGGACACCTCGGTGGCTCGGTTAAGTGTCTGACTCTCGGTTTTGGCTCAGGTCATGGTCTTAGGTTGTGAGACTGAGCCTTGCATAGGGCTCCCTGCTCAGTGCAGAGTCTGCTTCAGATTCTTTGCTGCTCTCTCTTCCTTCCCCTCTGCTCCTTGTGCTCTTTCTCTCTTTCTAAAATAAAATCTTAGAAAATAAAATGCAGAATCAGCTGTGGTATGCAGGCACTTTAAACAGGCACAAACATTCAACAAAGGTTTTCCAAGTCCTGTATTCCTGACTCTTTAAGATTATTCCAGTGAGCCTGATATGAGGAATTCTTAATCTCGGGAAACAAACTGAGGGTTGCTGGAGTGGTGGGGGGGGGGGAGGGAGGGGGTGGCTGGGTGATAGACATTGGGGAGGGTACGTGCTACGGTGAGCGCTGTGAATTGTGCAAGACTGTTGAATCACTGATCTGTACTTCTGAAACAAATAATGCAACATATGTTAAGAAAAAAAGAAAAGGAAGAAGATAGCAGGAGGGGAGACCAACCATGAGAGAGGATGGACTCTGAAAAACAAACTGAGGGTTCTAGAGGGGAGGGGGGTGGGGGGATGGGTTAGCCTGGTGATGGGTATTAAAGAGGGCACGTTCTGTGTAGAGCACTGGGTGTTATGCACAAACAATGAATCATGGAACACTAGGTCAAAAACTAATGATGTAATGTATGGTGATTAACATAACAATAAAAACATTTAAGAAAAGGTCATTCCAGTGAGCAAAATTACTGTCACGCTGCTAGGGTTTTGTTGTTGTTTTTTGTAATGTGTTCAAGCCTTACTGCAATCTGAATGTCAGTAGAGTTGTCATGTCCACGTACATGTCTCCATAAATGTGCTAGAACCTGTGTCTCTCTGGTATCTCTAATGGCCAAAAGTGAGCTCTGGAGTCAGACTGCTAGGTGTCATCCCAGCCACATACTAGGGACCCGGGCTAAGTTACTAAGCTGCTGTGCTGCACGTTTCCCCGTCAGTGGAATGGGCGCAGTGATGGCCCATGGGTTTAGCATGCATTTAAATGAAAACAACTCCAGGGATTCCTGGGTGGCTCAGTTGGTTAAGCGTCTGCTTTTGGCTCAGGTCATGATCCCAGAGTCCCGGGGTAGAGTCCTGCCTCAGCCTCCTTTCTCAGCAGGGAGCCTGCTTCTCCCTCTGCTGTTCTCCCTGCTTTGTGCGTGCTCCCTCCCTCTCTTTCTCTGACAAATAAATAAATAAAATCTTAAAAAAAAAAGACAACTCCATAAAATGCTTGCACAGTGCTGGCAAATCCAAATGCTCAATAGGCAATTAATAAGACCATTCCATATTGTCATGTAGATGGCACAGCCACGCATGTACCCTGCGTGTTTTTCATGCACACTGCTGCCAGTCTCAAGTGCCAGTGAGAACCTTCTGAAGACGGGGCATTGGAACTGTGTAAAGGGAACAATTTGCAGAGTTTTGAAAGCCCGAGCTGAGCCTTCTAACTTAAAACACTGTTTCATTGTATCCCGCCAGGCCACAGTCACCTGTGGAGTGCCAGAACTTGACCCTTCATTTCAGGGAGGCCACTGAGACACAGAATTCAGGTGTTTTACCCAAGTTTTTTGGACAAGGGGCGGTTGGGACTGAACCCCTGATTCCAAGAGCAGTGGCTTTAGAAACGTACTCCAGGGGATTTGCTAGGTCAGGTGTAGCTTTTCAACCTGCTGGGCTATTCTGTTTCAAGTTGTACATGTGACAGCACATATTGCCTGTGCGGTTTGGGGACATCTACGTTTTCCAAATAGAAAAGATAAACATTTTCCATTCTACCCAAATAGCTAATTTATTAAACAGTCACTGAGCATTTGTAAGGGAACAGAAGATCAAACAGCATGTAGCACTTGCTGTAAACCATCCAGCCAACCCAGTGAACATTTGTGCAGCCCTACCATTTATCGAGGGTCCTGCAGATGACACAGGACTGAGGGAGATGGGGGACTATGTTAGTACAAGCCTGAGTTGGGCTGATGGCAGGACAGACTCACACCAGGGGGCATGCTAGGGAGATGCTGACATGGTGCCTTACAGAACCAGGACATGCCTGCAGGGGCTCTTTGCTGAGCTTCGAGGTTACCTGGGAATGAGGCAGGGCCCTGCCCTAGGGGAGTTCTAGCTGCCTGAAGTAGTGGTGAGGACCAATGTCAGGTGGGGGGGGGGGGCTTCCCATAGTCAATGGGAAGGTGGTGTTTGCTTACAGAAGAGGGACAAGCTGTGTGTCTTTATGTGTTCATTCTGCACACATTTCAGAAGATTAATTTACATACCTGGTCCTGTACTCATTACTGGGGATATAGAGACAAGACACTCACAGTGCGCCTGGGTGGCACAGTCAGTTAAGCATCCAACTTTTGGTTTCAGCTCAGGTCGTGATGCTCAGGGTTGTGGGGTTGAGCCCCGCATCAGGCTCTGCGCTCAGCTCGCAGTCCCCTTGAGTTTCTCTCTCACCCTCTGCGCCTCCCCCCTGCGTTCTCTCTCTCTCTCTCTGAAGTAAATAAATAAAAATAAAAAAAGGATACTCCCTTAAGGAGTGCAGGAATGCAAGACAGAAAAATCTATGGGATCTTTTTGGAAGAAGAGTCGGAGAAAGAAGGGAAGGCCGTCCTGGACAGGAAGAGGGGATAGCTATAGGAAAGAATATCCCAGAGCCCTGGGCGGCTCCCCCTTGGGTGGCAAAGGACATTTGTAGGAACGTTTGTAAGCCATGACAAACAACATAGTCTTCCCACAGCCCTTGATGGTTATAGTGTTTGCCTGAATCCTGTATGCCCTGAGGTGTCTCATGCTGATCACAGGGCTTCTGAGTTCTGGAGGGCTCGGCGGGTGTCTTCTCACACCATCCTTGGTTTTGCTGTGCGTGGAGCAGCGTCTGCCGCCCCGCAGATGAGTGCACGCTAGCCGTGGGCAGTGGCTTCCTGTGGTCCCCAGCATCAGTGCGGAGCAGCTCTGCATGTGTCACAGGCCCTCCTGATAGGCCCCTAAACTGCAGTCGGACCTCCTGTTCTGCTGCTTCCTCTCCTGCCAAGCAGGTTTTTTTCAGTAGTCACTGAGCTCAAGGCTGCCTTTGCTCATGAATTTTCTCTTGCCACTTGGTGAGTTAGCGAATGAGTCACTGGGCTTATTCGTTCGCTTGTCCATTTAACAATTGTTACGAAGTCCCACTTGAGCACATGGCGCCAATTACCACCGAGGCCCCAGGAACCACCTTTACTGTGAAGCAGAGGGAGAGTGCTGAATGCAGACTTTCACATGCCCGCAAGGCCTCCTCTTCCTAACACCCTCCCCAAGGTCGGTGCTCAGCCAGTTCCCTGAGCTTGCAGGATCTCGATTCTGTTGTTACCCCTGATGGTGATCCTCAAAGAGTCCTACCTGCCTGGATTCATCTTTTCTCCTGGTGGCCCTGCGGGGAAGAACCTGGCCCCAGCCTCACTTTTAAATGTGCCATATGGCATGTTTAATATTAAAACACATCAGGGAACTGGAGAAGCTGAAGGATACACTGAGCCCTTGGCCCTTGCCTTGTGGATTCAAATAATTTGAAAAAAAAAAAACACTTTTATTCAAAAGTATAGAATGACAGGTAGTGAAATATTCATTGCATTTGTAACCTTGCCTTAAAAGCCCACAGAGCTTATCTAAGTGTGTGGCTTTATAGGAATCTGCCTTTTGTTGCAAAAGAGCATTTCAGAAGGGAAAAGTAACAGGAACTGATCTGTAGATTTCAAAGATGTCAAATTGTTGAGAAAAAGTAATATAGTTATTAAAATTATAACAACCACTTTCAGTTTTAAACATTTAAAAATGATTAAATCTACTGTTAGATTTGCTGGCAAATCACCAAATTGGATGTTTCTTTGTACCTGGGACACAATGTCCAATTGCTTTTATTTTGAGAGTCAAATCATTTGTTGAATGAATACATAGTTTCTCATTGCAAAATAACTGGATGTGATTATTCCAGTTTATTGGGAGAACATGTGGGAAGGGGACATGGCCTTGGAACTGCCACTTTTGAGTCTCTACCACCAGGCTCCTCTGAGCCTCCAGGTCCTGATTTGTTACATAGGTTAATAGTAACAGTTGTGAAGTATAAAAAAAAAAAAAAACATTTTGTGTAGGATTAGGAATTACTAGACACTTTGTGTCAGGAACTGTGAGAAACACTTCCACTCTCCCCAAGCTTGTAAACTCACCCACGCAGGAGACAGCATGCTGCCTGGCCATCGAAGGTCCACAGAGATTCAGGTTCTGAAAGCTCTCAGTTCAACCCCTCATCAAACGTGTCCCGCTGTCCTGCTTGCCTCACAACCACAGAGATGTGCAAGTTTCCATGGGTAATAACAACTTGATGAAAAAGTAAGTACTGTTTCTTTACATGGAACAGAAGGGGGAAAATGGGATATTGTAACATGATAGAAAACAAAGTGTCAGATTCAATCCCACACTCCATCTGATGAGGTAGAAAACAGAATCTCTTTGTAGCTCTTTGTACCTCCCTGGGACCCGACAGTTTTATGTCCTTTAGCTCATTATTGGAACAGAGCATAGACTTATATAACACATTACCTAAATAAGGTACTTTTAAGTGCAAGCTCTTCACGGTTTATCTTACAGATGATTTCCACCTTAAGGGATTTTCAACTTCCGACTTCACACGTTCTCTCAAAGAGGGGTAATGCCCGTTTCCCACAGTTCCTATGTGGAAGGGTGCTTGTTAGTGCAGATGAGACACTACTTGAGAAAGGCTTTTGAACTGAGATGTCCTGGGCCCCCGATCACCGGGTCAGGGCAAGTGCTGTGTGGGTCCAGCGGCCATGTCTACCTTCCTCACGGAGCCTGGCATCATGTCTTGAAGTAGATCCTTCACCATGATAAGCAGCCTGGGGTCCACTGCAATCCTTGGGTTGCCCTTGTCCCTCTAGCGTCGAGATGAAGGCTCAGATAAAAGTCATGCTCAGAAGCCCCCCTGCCCCATTTTGGTTCCTAATTGACCCAATTCAAAGGAAACCCTTTCCAACAACTGTTGCATGGACTTCCAAGGAAAAGAAGTAAAGCCAAAGGGCATAACCTAAAAGGAGAAAGACAATCCCAAAAATAGCAAGAGGGAGCAGAGTGCTCCCCTCTGGAAGATGCGTTGCATCCGGCCATCTAGCTTGCTGAAGACCCCAGAGCCAGGAGTGCTTGGTTCATATTGGTGCACTCAGCCTGTGGGGTAGGGAAGGCTGGGTGAGGAGATGTTAGCTCCCCCTTCAAGGTCTGAAGGCATAAGTGACATTGCCTGAGCCAGCTTGTTCTCCCGACCTCTGATTTTATGGCCAGGCCTATGGACGTCAGGGGCGTTGCTGTCCCTTCAAGGGTAGAGATAAGAGAGGAACAGAAGAGATCTGCATCAACCTTTCTGAAGCCCTGTTTCCAGTCCTTGCCGTGCTTCTGAGGTTCATATGAGACCAGAGAGAAGTGAATCTTGTCCCAGGTCCTCTGGGCATGTCTTTTCCAGGCTCCCCCAGGGCACACCCTGGAGCAGATCACTGTGACTCTCTCTCCTATTGCATAACTGAGGACCCAGATGCACAGACCCCATCTCGCAGACCAGGTGGACCCCAAACCAAAGAGGCTGCCTGCAATCTAGGTACTGGGGCCTTGAGCAAGAGCATTCACTAAGAAAGTCACAATGAGGTTTCCAGAGTGTAACCCCTGTTTTCATCTAGGTCAAGGGTCAAAACTTTTTGGAAAGGACCATAGTGCTTTTTTTAAGCTTTGTGGACCAAGGGACAAAATTAGGGTTGTTGTGAAAGAGATATTTCACAAAGATTTCTATTGAGAAAATTCTAAATCTAATACCTTAATTTCTCTAACAGGTATAACAAGAAGAGTAGAATTCTTTATTTGGTGGGGACAACATTCACTTAATTGGGCTTCAGAGTTAGCATTCCCCATGATCAACATCCATGGCAAGTGTTCACACCTTAATGCTGATTGATGGGCAATAAGATTTTCTCTTTTTTTAAAAGTTTTTATAAGATTTCATTTATTTGAGAGAGAGAACACAAGTGGGGGGAGAGAAGGGCAGAGGGAGGAGGAGAAGCAGACTCTCCCGCTGAGCAGGGAGCCTGATGTGGGACTAATTCCACGTGACCTGAGCTGAAGGCAGAGGCTCAACCACCTGAGCCACCCAGGAACCTCGAGATTTTCTCTTTGAAAATGTCTTTTCACATACATTGGTACTGCCAAATTTTGATTTCAGTCCACAAGTTTCTGATTGTAATTTAACATGTCAATTGCTTGGAATACATTTATGGAATTCTATTCCATTCTTCTCTTGATATTTGTCCTTTAGTATGTCACTACAATGTAGATGAATGTCTTCTGGTTGGCAGGTGGCAGTTCCTTAATTACAGTTAAATAGGTTTTGAAATGTTCAAAAACCACTGGTGGAACTCCATCTGGAGCTTAGAAATCATATCCATTGCAAATTTATGTGAGAATCCACCTCTTGCGGTACAGACGCTTGCAGCGGGCCTGCATCCCAGACGCCAGCTCACTGTCCCAACTCTGCTAAAGAGTGAACCATGCTTCCACAATGCAGAGAGAAATGGCTGAGATCCCCTGTTCTTTTTGAGGTCCTTCTCGACACTGGTTTCCAGGCAAACAACTAACCTCACTGATGACATCATGGCCAGATGCATGTTTCCAACCAACCAGTGCTTTGCCCTAACCCCATATGAAGTCTGCTTCAGGGGAGCTGGCCTGAGCAAGATGAGAACCTTGAAGGCTGCCTTTGATGCCAAGAATGTCCTTCGCAGGACCTGAGGGAGCATGTTACAAGAGAATGCCTTGAGGACACATAGCCAGTGTCATGCTATCAGGCTGTTACTACTGCTGCTAAGAATCTGTTCTGTTTTCGCCCTGGAGTGGATGGTCGGAATAGAAACAAATAATGAGGCTTTATGTTTTTCCCATTTTAAGATATAACTTAACATAGGATGAAATTCACTCATTTTAAGTCTGTGGCTTGGTCAGTTTTGATGATTGCATACAGCACGTATCATCAGCACAATAAGATGCAGAGCAGTTGCATCCCCTGATATGTCCCTGGGCCTCTGTGCAGCTAACTAGTCCCCTCCCCCAACTCTAGTTGCGCCTTTTCTA
The DNA here is from genome assembly GCF_003265705.2 of Callorhinus ursinus. NCBI lineage: Eukaryota > Metazoa > Chordata > Mammalia > Carnivora > Otariidae > Callorhinus > Callorhinus ursinus. The sequence continues at coordinate 88,344,242 of NW_027397065.1, read as the reverse complement.
GAACTTCACAAGTCACTTCAATGTCTTTCATTCACAGAGGACTATTTGAGTTGTCGATTTTTTCTGGGGTCAGTTTTGGTCACCCGTGTCATCGAAGGAGTCTGTTTGTGTTGTCTAGATGGTCACATTTATTGGCATGAAGTTGCAGATGGTTGTTCCTTACTATCCCCTTAAGGTCCCTAGGCTATGTAGTGATAGCCCTCTCTCAGCATATTACATACTGATTTTACAGAGGAAGTTCAGAGTACAATATTGTGTCCTCTTTTCTTCATAAGGTCTACTTTCTTGTCCGTCTATTTTATCTCCCTAAACTTTCACTAGTGTGGTGAAATAGAAAAATGTGACCCTTGAGCTGCCTGGGTTTGTACCAAAGCTTAGCCACTCACTAGCTCTGTGACCGTGAGTTGATGGGCATACCCACTCTGAGTCCATCTCATGCTCTGTCCTGCGTGTGTCATGGTGTTTCCTGTGTGGGTGTCTCCAGGTACCACGAGTGGGGTGGAGAATGCTCAGCCAATGCAGCCACCGTGCTGATGGATAGCGTGATGGTGTCCCCCACGTCGTGTTGCTTAGACGAGAGTGAGGGAGGATAATGCAAATGTTGACAGCCTCTTGAAGCCTTTAATTTTCTCTCCATATGTCTGTCTCATGTTCAATATAATTAGAATCCTGAGTTTGTGCACTATGGTGAACCTTATTGAAACATGGTTAATTCTTTAGAAATTCTGCTTTGAACAGAGTATATCAGTCTGAGCATTACTGAGAATGACTTCTGGACAAGGAAGCAAGATTAAAAACCCAAGACTTGAAATAGAATTGCAGAAATGAGATTCCTTATCATTGGTCTGTGTTTTATTTAAATGTGTTTCTGTTTCATGTTTCCTAAGGTCCTTGATTTTCCCATTTCTGATCCGAGGAGGAAAGCCCATGCCCTTGTATACATTTGTATTGGCATTCATGTTCTGTATCTATAATGGCTACTTGCAAAGCAGATACTTGAGCCAGTATGCTGTGTATGCCGACGACTGGGTCACAGATCCCCGATTTCTAGTAGGTAAGAGTCCCCCCAGGGATGCACTCCGTTGTTCTCATCAGAACTTGGGTTTTCATGCCCCCGCAGTTCCTGGTTAGAAAACCCACGCTCCTCGAGGGAGAGAGGGGTCTGTGCTGGTCCATGACCTAGTGGTGGGGAGGCTGAATGCGGAGGGAGAGGCGGGTGGCGCCAGCAGCAGCAGATGATGCAGGTGCCCAGCACCACGGCCAACTTGGCACAGAAAGCATAAATACCTGTTCCTAAAGCGGACCTAAAAATAGCAACAGGTTCCAGCAGAGTGAGCAGCAGATGAAGATTGAGGAACTCCGTCACTAACTGGCCGTGTAATCTAAGACCATCATTAAGCCGCCCACAGTTCCTTCTGGAATATGAGAAAAAGTCCGACGGGTCACCTTCCAACAAGGCAGTCAGAGTTTGCTGATTATGCTAACTTGAATAAGCTTTTAGGTGTGTGAAGTTTCTGATTTTTTTTTTTTTAAATCTTTATCATTTTTGAGTTCTACTTGAAGCCTTGTAAGTTCTGGGTAAAAATGAAAATATAACATCAGCGGTCAAAAATACATGCAAGAGTGTTAAAAAATACATCGCCTTGAGGCTCTTGTTGATGAGGAAGTTTTCTTCTAAGTTTCGGAGAGTCCCACAGCTCTTGGCGTTAGTGCCCTGACGTGGCCTCCCGTTTCACCGGGCATCGCTCTGTGTGCGAGTGCGTGACCATGGGAGCCTAGCGCTGGAGGAGTACTCTGCTGTTGATGAGGCATGTTCACGTTTCTCGGTCATCTGTGTCCGTGTATTAAAATTCTATTCCCAGGGCCATGTTCTCACGTGTCATACCAGGGTGCCGTGGCAGCAGGGTATGTGCACCCCCGGCCACCAGGTGGGGGAAGGGTGAGAGGGTCCCCAAGGGCCTCGGCAGCTCCGCCAAGCCCTCCACCAGATGCCAGACCCAAGTGATTTTATTGGTGCAGTGCCCCCAAATACCTTCTTGACTTACCCGCTTTTTGACTACCTGATTTTCTTCCACCCCAGCCAGCAGGAGGAGAAAGCAGGCTGCGGGGGCCCTGCAGAGAAGGCCTCATTCTCTGCCAGGAGCCCCGCATGAGCCTTCTGCCACCCCAAGTTCCTGAGAGGACAGAAATTAGGGACCTTTCACAGGAGCAAGGGAGACCGATGCCTAAACACCTGGCCCAAGGTCTGCACTGAGGAAATAGCAGAACCGCAGTGCTGGCGCCCCAAGAGCAGGCTGCCAGGGGCAAGGGGAAGGGGGTTGTTAACTCAAGGATGTAGGCTTTGCATGTTCGTTTGAGTTCCCCCCACAAATCATTTCTATGATGAATTGTTTGGATATGTTTGATGAACAACAGCAAAGAGTCCTTTGTGAATTTAATGTGAAAGTGAATTTAAATGTGATTAGAAGTAGGTCTGCTGATAGACCACTTCACTTGCACATGTCTTTGAAGCTGGTCTAACATTAAAGACACCACTAAATTGTATACCAACCTCTCAACTTCTCTACAAGTGAGCAGGAGGAATCAAAACTGAAAAAAAAAAAAAAGCCAACAGGGAAACAAACTAGGTTACTTTTCTGTTATGCTTATTACATAGAGTTTATAGTTTTTGTACGGAAATAAATATGAAATAACATGAATAATTAATTGCATTTATGCTACTTACCATGAAGAGCTAAGCAAGTAGTAATAATAATATCCTAACAAAAAGTTTTCCAGAGCAGTAGAAGTGGTTAATCTAAAAGATTTTAAGATCCCCCAAAACAGGATTAAATAATTAGCTGAGATGAACACAAATACTAGTTTTCTTACCAATCGGGACAATAAAGGGAGCTTGTCTCCTAGAAGAGAAATAAGGAAAAAATGGCATTTTGAGAACATGATTCTTTCTGGAACCTCACATTGGGGCCAAATCACCTAGAGGCGACATACCGCAATGCACAAAAAGGTCTCAAATCAACTATACATTTATGGATCTAATAAGTGACTTATAAAATACTACAAGCTTTGGCAGGAACTATCTAGAAAGAAAACTGCCTACGGTGGTGAGATCAGAAGGAAGAAGGCTTGAAACCCTTGCTGCGGGCCAGAATGCATCATCCCCTGTCCCTGTAGTAGCTGGAAGAGGAGTCCATGCCGCTGGGGGGCCGAGGAGAGAGGAATGATAGAGTTACTCCACTTGGACGTTTCCTTGATCCTGAATCGAGTGCCACCCATCAGCACTGTCAGACTTTCCCAGTTTTCTAATACTACAGGATGATCAAATTAACTCTTTTTATCAAATCAAGGTATTCCTTTTATAAAACACTGGGTATTTTCCGTCTTCTTTTTGGAATTAATTTGCGTGATACTAATAAGACTCCCTTTAGGTGATGAAAAACCTCCGAAGACTTTTAGGAACGGGAGAGAGAACATCTGGGATGCCACAGGATGTGTAGGGGGAGACGTGTAGCCAGCGGCTGGGGATTCTGTCCAGAGCTGAGGCAAAGGAGCAGACCCAGGAGCGCAACTGGCCATGAGCAGGAGGGGACTCGCCGGCGAAGCTGTGGATGGGTGTGAGCCTGTGTGAATGAGGCTCTAATGAAAGAAGAGAGGAGCACCAGGGCCGAGCTACCAGGAGCCACAGCTGCAGGGGCCCCTGCGCGGCTGGCCAGGCTCTTGTGTGCCCTGGGGAGGGCCCGGCCACCCGCACCCAGTTTTCCTGAGGAGCCGACCCACAGATGGTGCTGCCGCCCACTTTCGCAGACCTGAGTGCAGCACTTATCTTTCTAAGTGAAGCATGGTATTTATTATAATGATTTTCACCATCAACTGTGGCTCACATGGCTTGCTCATAATGATAATAGGACGGATTACAGTCATACCGCTCCTTCAGGCTTGGGTTTGGGAATTTCCTGGTTTATTGACCATAATACTCTTCTGTATTGGCTTTTCTGCAGGTTTCTGCTTGTGGTTAATAGGCATGCTGATAAACATCCATTCAGACCATATCCTGAGGAATCTCCGGAAACCAGGGGAGACTGGATATAAGATACCAAGGGGTACGTACTGAAAACGGGAGACTTGATCCCAGATTGCTCTGCAGGATGCCTTGCTGTTTCAGTTTTGTCGGATCCAATAACTAACCATTACCGATCGCAATCACTATGATTATTGTTTTCTTAGAGTGATAGGAGAGCCCATTCTGGTTCACTGAGTGGTTATTAAGCAAAAAGGAAACCAGTTGTATCTCTTTGGAAAGAGAATATGAGGAAGAATTTATGGTTTACCGGGGGTGCGCAATACCTCATTTCTGGTAATAGCAGGAGTGGACAACTGAAAATAGTTAAAAATGTTGGGTAAATGTTTTTTTGTTTTTGTTTTTAAATCTTTTAAAGTGCATTCATGTGGTGTCAAGAAAGGAAGTCATAATCATCAGAGGGCAAAAGCTGGGTAAATGCTTGAGTCTAGGACCCAACTCGTGGGAGTCCATAACCACTAGCTGTTCTCATGCAGCTTTGTAGCCCAAATGTGCGCCAACTGTGGACACTCCGAAAACCTCAAGCCATGAGTTAGGATCCATGTGGTCCTAGGGAGGGGGTGCCTTCACACATCCGGCCTGCACAAAGCCAGATCCCCAAAGAGACCTGTCTTTAACTCAGGCCTCGGAGAGCCCGGCAGACCACAAATGACGGGAAAAACCCTACACATCTCAGGTCGTTTAAACTATGGCCCTAAGGTGGTCCTTGGAGCGTGCCACTCTGCTCTCCAGCTTCCGAGCCTTTGCTGCCCAGAGTGCCCAGAGCGCCCAGAGTGTCCCAGCCCCAACCACTGCGGCCCCAAACCTCACCTGCCAGCAAGGCCCCTTCCCAGCCACCGGCCACGACCAGACCTCCCTGCACCCCCAGCCTGACTTCTGGGCCCCTCTCTCCTGCTCTGCAGCACTCCCCACCATGTGCTGGGCTCCGTGCTTTCCACGTGGGCTACGCTGGGGATTAGTGTTCTGGAAGCGGCGGGTGGTCTTATCCACGGTGCACTCCCAGTGCCTAGAGCAGGGCCTGGCCTGTCCTGTGCACTTGAGGGATCTGTGAAAATGGATGACTGAATGAATGAATCTGCCCTTGAAAATTCTTATTTTTTCTATTTTGGGTCCAGGCCTCTGCATAGGTCTGTCTGATCAAACTAGTTCCTTAATTGTTATTCTGTGGTCTCGGTCCTTACTTAGTTTTCATCCATGTGATTCATTGACTAGTCAAGTGACATTTTAAAGTACCTGAAACCTGTCGCATTTTGTATTCAGATGAACAGTGTAGGTATTGATCTAGATATGTGGTTACTACCAGAAATCGTGATGGGAGATGGTAGAACTAGTAATGTTGGGTGTGTTTCATTGATTACCGTTCTGGAGCAGCCGTGTCCCCCCGGGCTGAATTCATGCTAAGTGTCCACAGCTGTCGGTTCGGTCAGGGTCTTACTGGGCACCGTTTTGCAGGAAGCGCCCCCCTTGCCTGTGTTTCCTTACAGGAGGCTTGTTCGAATACGTGACGGCAGCCAACTACTTCGGGGAGGTGGTTGAGTGGTGCGGCTACAGCCTGGCCGGCTGGTCCCTCCAAGGCGGGGCCTTTGCCCTCTTCACCTTCTGCATCTTATTCACCCGGGCCCGGCAGCATCACCAGTAAGTTCGCAAACACTTTCGGCATGGTGAATTTGTGCTCTGGCCTTATTATGACAATTGGCAGGTTTGATGCTCGAAATGTTCACATTCGTTTGAATTGCCGAATCCCAGGGTGTACCTGGCATTAGCTAACCAAGTCCAAAACCCTGCAGACGTCCAGAAAACCTGCTCTAGGGAATCAGGTACACGTCAGCATCATCACTGGCTGCACCCAACTCTGAGCCCCTTTGAATGTTTGCTGCTGGAGCTGATGGTCAAGTGAAAGGTCAGGCAGGGGACCTGGGGACTGGCCAGGAGCATGCAGTCTGCAGTGTGGAAGGCTGAGCACCTGCAACTGGGCCCAGAGGAAGCCCCCTCGGCCCTCACGCAGCTCCTGCACGTGAGCGCCCTGCACCCCTGCAGACCCGCGGTCGCGGTCGGGCTCCTGGGCTCTGCGCGCCCTTGAGATCACATTGTTTTCCAAGGTCCGGGGCCACAGCCTTTATCACATCCCCCAAACGGCCTGTGATCTCTGGGACCCCTATAAACTCATAAAAACCGATCCAAGGCTTCAAAGCTGAAGTGAACCTAGGGAGTGCCCTCACAGTCTGACCCATGAGGGGACTGAGGCTCAGGGGACAAAGTCCGGGCTTCTCGGAAGGGAGAGGTCTCGGCCGCCCCCCGAGACCACAGCGATGATGGAAATAGGGCACAGGCGGCTCACGCCGGCTGGTGCCCCCGAGCTAGAAAGGGCACCGCCCCCCTTCCCTGGCTTCATTCCCCTCGAACACATTTCAGGAAGATCTCTGGTTCTGCTGACACTCTAGGAGGCACGTGCAGACACAGAGTTTCCTCTGACTGCAGGCCGTCTGCCATCTCTCGGGAATGGGGCAGAGAGAAGCCCCCAGAAGGACAGACTGATGTCATGGCGTAGCGGAACGCATACAGACTTTTCAGAGTCAGAATTCCTAGGGTTCTTTCCAGGCTCACCGTGTATTTAAAGACGCAGAGGTTTATTACCAGAGCTACGGAAGAGAACGGGCAGAGTGGAAGGTCTCTTCAGCTCCTATTTGTAGACATTAGGCCAAAAGCCCGAGATTATCGAGACCAGAGGAGAAGCATCCTCCAGCCCTCCGTGTTTTGAGGTGCCCCACTACGCTCCAGACAGTGGGGGGTCTGAGAGCCAGGACCTGTCCCTATGCCAGAGCTGCGGAGGAGGACAGAGGTAGGAAAAGCTCACACCAGGGAAGCCTCGGGAAAGTGGTTACCGCGTCAAAGGTGACAGAAAACGAAACAATTTGCTACGATGGGCTGAATTGTGCCCTCCCCGCACGCCCCCCAAAATATGCTGCAGTCCTAACTGACCCCGCGAAGGTGACCTTATTTGGCAGTAGGGGTCATCACAGATGTAGTTAGTTAAGGTGAGGTCACGCTGGGGTAAGCGGGCCCCTGACCCAGCAGTCCCGGTGCCTTTATTAGGAGGGAAGTGGCAGACGCGCACGCAGGGACGAGAAGGCCACGCGAAGACACGCACGAGGACGGCCGTGTGAAGCGCGGACGCAGAGCGCGTGGGACGCTGCCGCACACTCCCGAGGCTGCCGGCAGCTGAGAGAGGCAGAGAAGGCCCCTCCCTGAGAGCCTGGGAAGCAGCACGGTCAGACCTCTGGCTCCAGCACTGGGAGGGAATAAGTTCCTGCCGTTTGAAGCCCCCTGCACGTGGTCCTTTGTTGCAGAGGCCCCAGGAAACCAAGACACCCACCTTTGAGCCATCCAAACTCCACTGGGCCGTAAGGAAAGAGAAAGACAAGGTGTGTGAGTTCTGGAGCCCTCCGTTCCCTCCTTCCAGATGACACCACACCGGCGTGTCCCCAGGGCGCCTGCTGTTGCAGAATGCCTCTTCCCGGCTGTGAACAAAGCATTTCGGAGAAAAATAACAGTGATAGCAGTGCCTGAATCTCGGCCCAGCCTGACCGGCCTGTGTTCCTGACCCCTCTGCCCGCCTCCCCCGTCCCTCCCCTCCTCCCATCCTCACCTCTCCCCCCTCCCCAGGCCCCCCCATCCCCCGAGACCACCTTCTCATCCCTGGCATCGCCTCTGGAGGAACATGCTATTCTTGTACGTTAGGTGCACTAGGGAGTAGAAAGCAAATATTGGCTGGTTTCTAATAATAGAAAAAATGAGATGATACTGATATTTTAAGAAATTGGATCAGAGGAAGATTGAACAAGAGCATGCCAAGTCAGTGGTAATGACGTTTTCTCAAATGAAAATGGGAAAATCTCCCTCAACATTTGAGTAGGAAATATTCAGATTTCTAATAGGAAATATTCAAATTCTATCATTTGAATAGGAAATAGAAATAACTTCATTTCCCAAATGAAAGTCTCTGTTAATAAAAACCAAAGGTATTCTTTGCAGAAAGTTCACGAGTTGAAAGGATTCTTTTTCATTCATTTGCTATTTATACTGATGTCAGTGCAAAACCAATTTTAATTGCTGAAAAATTAATGAATTCAGTTTAGTGGAAGTATGCTCAGAAATGTTGGATTTACAAGCTGAGGACAAAATAAAAGCTATCCTTTTTTTTTTTTTTTTAAATAATCCAGCGAACCCAGCTAATTAAACTAAAAGAAAACAATCCATGGGACTATTCCTAGCCCCGTATTTTATTTATTATGATGTTCTCAAAGCAATATTTTATTACACTGAGTTTATTTCTATAATTGGATGTGAAATATTTAAATTCATAGAGAATTATACTGATAATTAAGCTCTAGGTCGGAAACATTGGGTCAGCTGTGCCCAGTTGCTAACAGATGCTGTGGTTTTAGGGCAAAATGGGAATTGGGAAAGAGGAATGGGAAGGAGGAATGTTTTCGGACTGTTCTCTTCCCTGCCAACGCGGGGCTTCCCCGGGGGGCGCAGGGCGGCTCGTGGCTTCCCCGGGGGGCGCAGGGCGGCTCGTGGCTTCCCGGGGGGCGCAGGGCGGCTCGTGGCTTCCCCGGGGGGCGCAGGGCGGCTCGTGGCTTCCCCGGGGGGCGCAGGGCGGCGCGGGGCTTCCCTGGGGGGCGCAGGGCGGCTCGTGGCTTCCCCGGGGTTGCAGGACAGCTTGTGGAAGCGCCCACGGCCATCTGATGGGCTGCAGTTCCAATCTGTCCGCCGACCATGGTGTGAAACGTGCCAGAAACCAGCAGATTTTGCCGACTCCCTGTCAGGTTGCTGCTGTCACGCATTTCCGCCATATGAGCTCATAATCACTTCCCATCATGATGTTTCGTCTGTTTATCTGTTGTGCTGACAGAAACTCCTTGTTTTCTGGCTATTTCTCCATCTTGCCAGGTTATTTTAAGTGTTCACTCCATCCCCTTAGATGCCGCCCTCCCCAACTAGCCACTACCCCAAAACGAGGGGGGGGGGTGCCTCGTTGATGTCGTGTATAGCAACACCGAAAATGTGTTTGTTCCGTGTGCCCGCCCCCCCGCGCCTCCCAGATTTGTCTGAGAGCCCCCTGGCACGCAGCTGGGTGCCCGCTCCACAGACCCCGGAGCCAGAGCCGGAGCCAGAGCCGGAGCCGGAGCCGGAGCCGGAGCCGGAGCCAGAGCCGGAGCCGGAGCCGGAGCTGTGTCCTGGGGTCCGAGGAAAACCATGGGGAGTCACCAGACGAAGACGACGTTGGAGACACTCCTCCTGAGCGAATTACATGGGCTACTTCTTATGAATCATGCTTTAGAATCAAATATATTTAATTATTCCTCGTAGAGACAAAATCAAACTACATCTCTGAAATGCCACAGTTTTTAGTATTACTCCTAAAAATCTCCGTATTCCTGCGCAATGAAAAGTGTTGCCCTTTGCCGGCATCCATTAAATGTTTAAGCGACAAAATCATACCCTTTTCTTACTGTTTCTTTTTTGTCTTATTTTAGGTGGTACCTTGAAAAATTTGAAGATTATCCAAAGTTCAGAAAAATTATAATCCCATATTTGTTTTAAGTCCATTGTCAATGGACTCATCTTGGACTTGCGGCATTTCATGATTATATAAATGAATTATGTCTCTGCCGTTTTCCTGCTCCTTCATCTTTTTCAAGATTTGCTGTAGGCATTTTTTCCTATGAATTTCTAAGCTACCTAATGGCAAACTAATCAGACTGGAATGCAGGTTGAACGACTGGGCTGCATATTGGGTCAAGAATCGGGAACTCTGGGTCATTCCAGCTGACCGTTTCTCTGCTTTTGGAGTCTCCTGTTTTGACTACGTACAGCTAAGTGTGCACAAGACCAGAATGACAAGCCATCTCTGGTGGCCTCTGTGGGCTGAAACACACCCCTGCCCCTCACAACCCATTCCAGCCATCAGTCCAAGGCCAAAGGCCATGTTCCTCCCTCCCCTGATAAAGGCAGGCCCGCCTCTCTGGTTCCTCTCATCCTGCTGGGTCAGAGGCCAGGGGCACCCACGGTGTGGTGGTGTTCCCACAGCCCCAGGGGAATGCCTGGGCTCTCACTGTGGGTGTTGTGGGGCAGAGACCTTGAGGCACAGCAAGGAGTCCAGCTGAGGCCCGGACAAAAGGCATCTGGCACTTTCTACAGCCTGGCTCCCCAGATGACTCCACAGCAGGGCAGGGTGCTGGGTGTGCTCCTAAGGGGTAAACCGCTCTGTCTCCCACTGAAAGGACTTAGAGCCCCCAAGGCAGCGGGGAGCCTCCTTATGCTGATTGCCAGAGGCATTGGTAGGCTCTGGTTCAAGATGATTTTTTCTTCCTTCTGGGTAGAACTGGGATGTTGGAAGGTACTTCTTTACCTTCAATATTGCAAAACAATATCTTGAAACAGAATTCCTTACTCTAGATGCTCTTGAGAGGTCCACGGAGATAAATGGCAGTAGTAAAATTTACTGCCTATTGCCAGATATTTAAAAGCAATCTCCAACTAGAAGGCTGTTCAATCTCTGGGCCACTCCGTGAAGCTCTGATGGACACACGGTGGAGGTCCCCTCCTGGCCTGGGACAGCGCTGCCTGGGTGGCCGCCACCTCCACAGAGTGGGAAACCACAGGAGCAGGGGAAGGAAGGAGCAGACTGTTCACTCTGGCCCACTGACACTGCTCTGTAGGTGGGGGGGGGGGCGTCCAGAGCACCCGGCGGGCCTCCTGCACCCTCTCTTGGCTGGCCTTCCCAACCAGGGTCGGTGTCCCTTACAAGGTTTTACACAGAAGCCGTGTTCTCAGGGTGAGTGGATTTTTAGAGTCTCTTGTGGTTTCAGAATTCACCAAAAACTTGTCCGGTGCAGCTGTGCTTCATTTTAACTGGAAACAGCACATTTTTTTTAACAGAAATCTTGTTATTGAATGAACATTGTCCCTTTTCCTGGCCATTTTCCGATCACTGGAAAACGTGAAGCATTAAGTATTCTGGATTGCCTCAGGAACACCCAAAATGCCGAGCGCGTCAGGAGAGATTGAGGCCGCCGTGTTCTGCAAGGTGCACTGGGCAGGAGCAGGATGCTGGTCTGAGAGCTGGGAAGCTTCCGCGAATGTTCCTTCTTCATGTGAGCGGCCGGGGCCACCGGACCTTTGCGTTCACTCAGGCTTTGATGCGCCCTTACTGGTTTCGCTGGCCTGCACCAGGTGCACGATTAATAGGAAGAATCCCTGTTCTATCTTGGCTCCCTGCCCTCCCATTTCTTAAAAACTGTAACTTAGTAAACAGTCATCAGTTACTGTGTTAATTACAATGAGGAGATTAATAAAATTACATAAAATCCAGGCATTTTGTCTTCAGTGTGACTCCATTCTATCCACACGTCTTCACTCTACAAGTTCAGACAGCATCTGGAGCCCTGAAACCTGCTTCCCACCAAGGTTAACAATTTCACAGTGTCACATACTCTCGAGTCTCAGCGGAGCCATGCAACAGACACTCTCCGTGTGAATCTCATTCCTGGGTGTTTAATGCTTTGTTCATTGTGGCTGAAAATGCATCCCCAGTACATTTATAACTGGGATAAATCAAAGCTATTGATGTTTGCCATACTGCTGGGAGGATTTTATGAATTCCTACAATTTTCTCTGGTTATTCTCCAGTTCCCTCACTTTGCAGTCATGTCACTTGCAAACATGCCACGTTCTTGTGTGGCGGTATTTGAAGCTGTCACTTTTGTTGTTGTTTGCTTCTTAGAGTAGCAAGTAACGTGAAGACAATCCTGAATAAAAGAGGTGATTGTCAGGATTCGCGTGTGATTTTAACAGGAATGCCTTTCTTTGAGATTACTGTTTGGAGCATTCTTTTATTTTCTTGCACACTTACTGGTCTGTTTTCTACTTTAGCCAATGGGATCATTTCTTTGCTTTAAAAAAAAAAAATCTGTGGTATTTCCCTTGAGATTTTCACAGATTCTCTGTACACATCAGAAGTGAGGAGGGTTGGGCGCCTGGGTGGCTCAGTCGGTTAAGCAACTGCCTTTGGCTCAGGTCATGATCCTGGAGTCCCAGGATCGAGTCCCGCATCGGGCTCCCCGCTCAGCGGGGAGTCTGCTTCTCCCCCTGACCCTCCCCCCTCTCATGTGCTCTCTCTGTCTCAAATAAATAAATAAAATCTTTAAAAAAAAAAAAAAGAAGAAGTGAGGAGGGTTAGCCCGCGGGTGCGAGGGGGCAGCACCTGAGAACGCGCCCACCTGGACGCTCTGATCTGGGGGGTCGTTTTTTTCATCAGATATTCTCAGTTTATCTTGTCTTACTCTAAACTAATTTTTGTTATGGTGATTTCCCCTGTATCTCCTAACTTCATATCTGCTTTTATCTTCACTGTTCTAGTTGAGGGAAGATCTCCTTGTGCTCACAGCTGCCTTGGAGGAGTGCCGCATTCAGCTGCTTTCTCCGCAGGTGTGTTTTCAGCTTTTAAGCCTGTGTGTCTCTCTGCGAAGTGACACTGATGACATTTTCCTAGAATTATGATCCTAAATGGTCTCCAGCTGTACTTCTTAGGTTTGCTTTGATCTCAATATTTCTAGGAAATTAATTTTTATTGGACATGATGCTTTTTTCTTTTCAACGATTTGGGAGAGTTCATGGAAAGGCTTTTGTTCTTTTTCACACGTGTGGATATAGTAGAGATTGTTTGCTGTGAAACAGTCTCTCCTTTGCGGATTTTGATTTTTTCTTTTGCAGCCTCGAGCCTTTTATAACAATAACAAGGCCGTTCTTTATAGTTGATGCTATTTGCTCTGTAGCTTGTTAATTCAGGGATATTGATCATATTGTTAAAATTCTCTGCAACCTTATTTTTCTTCCGTGTCAAATTTTCCTTGTACTTCTAAGAGGTTTTGCTTTGTGTTTTGTTTCTTTTTTAACATAAATTCAATTAGCCAACATACAGTACATCATTAGTTTCACATGCAGTGTTCAATAATTCATCAGTTGCATATAACACCCAGTGCTTTGTGTTTTGATGCTGGCATTCTGCTAAACTTTCTATCTATCCCTGCTAACAATTTAAGGTGATCTTCCTGCTGGAGCTGCTGCCCTGGGATCTGGCTTTCATGAAAGAATTATCATTCTGCTGCTTTTATTGACAAATTCATCCAGCATTTCCTGGCCTTTCCAAGCCTTCAAATGTCATTTGTTTGGTTATCTTTAACAACATGATAAACAGACTTTGCCATTGAATATGTTGGCTCAAATTCTCCCACTAACTGCTATACTAAGATGCTTTTTATCATGTTTTCTGTTTTTATTGTTTGCAACTTCCTTTTTTTTTTTACATTTTCTATAGTGATTTAGAAAGGTATTTTCTTAAAAAAAAGGCAACATTAGGAATGGTTTTTATGTTTTTTAGAAGTACACTTAAAAGTTCCCAATTCAATATGATGAACTGAACACATGCTTTTACTCCCCCTCCTGATCCTGACCTGCTATAATCACTGCGAGGGAACTGAAGGGCACAGGGCTGGGCTGAGAAGGCGGGGCGGGGAGCTATGGCCATGGAGAGCCCACAGCGTGCCCTGGGGAAATAGCAGGTCCTAATGCCACGGCTGACAGAAGGGAGAGGTGAAAACGCGCGCCTCAGAATGAAGGCCAACCGGACTTTATACTGAGAGCACGCAATAGTACCCCCTCCATTCTTGCACCCCACAAACAGCAATAAAACCCAGAAGCTATATATATAACACAGTGGGCGCGGGGTTGGGGAAGGAGCAAGGGAGGGGGGTCCTTTCATAAATAAAAATTAGCTATTTGGGGAGAAGCAGAGTAACTAGCTGTTGACATCCCAGAGAAAAACATTCCCCACATTTTGGTTCTTAGGGATCCACCAGTGTAGTAGCTGGTTAGCTTCTGCCTGTGTCCTATGAGAGCCCAGGCAGGTGTGGTCTCCTCAGGTACAGGCCCCCACTCAGCTTTTCTGGAGCCTTTCCAGCAATATTCACTGATGACCAAGGATCACCAGATACTTAGTGAAGTCTACATCATGAAAAAAAAGCAAATGCCTCTGGAGAAACATCACTCCAGAAGCAAAAGGGAAATGTTTTAGAAAAAAAATGTAACGTGGGGAGATTGGGCATCAGCAGGTGCGTGGACAGAGGGTCATGGGGCCCAGAATATGACCCAGCAATGTCCACGAATTGACTGCTGGTGTGATTGACAAATTGCTCACCCGATACGAATTCTGCCTCCAAATACATAAAGAACTCTCAAATTCCAACAATAAAAATTTTAAAACAATCTTTTTAACGGGCAAAAGATTTGAACAGACCCTTCACCACAGAATACATACAAGCGGCAATAAGCACATGCAAAGATGCTCACCATCTTTGGTCATGAGGGAAACACCAATCAAACCACAATGAGACACGGCTACCTATCTCTCAGAATAACTAAAATTGAAGAAAATGACCAACAGAGGCTTGGCAAGGAGGCAGAGGTTCTGAAACTCACACACATTGCTAGTGGGAATGTGCAATGGTGAAAGCATTCTGGCAGTTTCTTGAAAAGTTAAACACACACTTGCTATATGATACAAATATGTCCCTCCTAGGTAATTACCCAAGACAAATGAAGGCATATATCTAATCAAAGACTTTTACGCGAATGTACGAAGCGGCTTTATTTGCAACAGCCAAAAACTGGAAAGAATCCAGTTGTCCATCAGCAGGTGAATGACTAACCAGCTGGTGGTTATGTCCATACAGTGGAATACTACTGCACCATAACAGAGGAATACACAGCAACAACAAAATGACGGTATCTCAGAATCACCATGCTGACTGAAAGAAGCAGGACAAAAAATAGCACAGACTGTATTGTGTAAGGTAAGTATTTGCCTGTGGATGGGAGCGAGGTGGGCAGGGAGGCTTACAGAAGGGCAAGAGGAAACATTTGGGGTTGATGCTCTTTATCTTGTTTGTGTGATAGTTTCCCATCTGTATGCATCAAATTATACTGTAAATATATGCAGTTCATTGAATGTCTGTTACACCTCAATGTTTTGAAGACATAAGTTTATTATACCCATACAACAACTGGGTGCAATGAAAACAAAATGATCCAAGAACAGTGAATCTAGGAATTTAGAAAACAAAAATGTGGTAGAAAAGGTAGAGGGTAAAATCAAGTTGATCCTAGACAATATAACAAAAGGCCAAGAACCAAGAGACACAAGATCAGTTAAGAGGTCCAACGTCTGACCTGTGGGTGTTACAGAAAAGCATTCTCTGTACTTCTGTGATGGGGATGATTTCGGACACTTTCTCCACGAAAGCTGATCAGAGGTTTGCTTTACGGTGACCTGTGAGACAAAGTGGACTCACTAGAACTGCCAGACCTGGTTACCTTTCTGGTGAAGGAAGGAAGCAAGGGGCAGTGATTCACTGGAGAATAATACAGTGTTTGCAATTTGAGAGGAAACACAAAAGAATATTTACTATCTGTGGAGAGCACACGTGTAGTAAAAGTATGAAAATGTGGACTGGAAACACATTAAGCCCATGACTGTGGCTACCTTTGAAGACAAGGGGGACTGAGGAGGGAGTTTAGGGGATGTCAGTGTTCTGTGATGGGCATTTCTTCCTGCTGGTTTGAGAAATCTGAAGCAAATATATCAAATCTCTTTTTTCAGATATGACTACACTGGGCGGTTATGTTATACTTTGCAGTTTTATGTATTGTTTATTTCTTAATTTGAAAAAGAGAGAGAATGCAGAGAGGGGCTATGGAGCCCAGATTGTGAGGGGAGTGAAGCCAGGATATGTAACTCAGAAGGGAGACAGGAGGCAGCAAGGCAGGCGGGGCCCTGGAGTGCCCCACGCGCACCTGTGGCCTGCCCCTGTATTCCTAGGACGGAGTCTCCAACATGTCTCTGTTGCCTTCGTCGTTGTGATTCAGGGCCCAAGGCAGCACAAGGAGTTCTTGAACCCCTCTGCAGCCTGGCGGGGGGTGGGGTGGGGGGAGTTTCACGGGATAAATATACACCCCCTGAGACCTGGGGCCCAGCGGACAACTTCAGGGGCAGGTCCCTCTGTCAGTGCGTCTCCGGAACAGCCTGTGGCCCACTGTGCTCGGGCTTTCCAGGAGACATGGCGGACCAAAGGCAAAATACAGTTTCGTCCTCAGGAGATCTGTGGGCCGGTGTGGAGACGGATGTATCATGAAAATACAACCTGATGTTTGCATTATGGAAAATTAAAAGGACAGAGTGCCCCCACGTCTGCTCAGAGAGAAGAAAGTATTTCTACATGATTCAGGGAGAAACACTCTGGGCACAAGTCATACCTGTAGGGGCCAGAGGTGTGGGAGAGCAAGGAGGCTCAACATTTAGTCCCATGTTGGTGAAAATAAAGTGAGAAGGGGGCGTGGTGGGGGGACCAGGGTGAAACAGACAGGTGAGGAGCAGAGCAAAAGGTGTCCACGTGACAGCTGAAGGACGACAGAAAGACCCCGTCACTCTGGGGTAGCAATGTGGAGAAGTAATGCGGGGGGCGGTGGGGGCGGCTGCGAGGCAGGCAGGGAGTCCAGAGAAGAGGAAATGAGGATCAGAACTAATGAAGTATTGGAGGAGGTGCATATGAACCGCATTTGGGAGTGGGAGTGGAAGGCTGTATTTTTCAACGAGCATAAGATTTGAACAGACACGTCACTAAAGAAGCCATGCCTGCGACAGATAAGCACATGGAAAAATGTTCAACATCTTTAGTCACAAGGGAAATGAAAATTAAAACCGTAACATACACCACACAGGTGATAGAATGGCTGAAATTAAAAGGCCTGACTGTACTAAGTGCAGGCAAGGACATCCAGCACCAGGAACTGTCATCCTGCTTCGCGGGCGTGGGGGGTGTGTGTGTGTGGGGGCGGGTGGTGAAGCAGTGAGGCCGCTTGGGGAAATCTCCAAATTCCAGCTTCCTTCTTTTTTCTTCTCTCTCTCTCTTTTTTTTTTTTATTGTCAGATATTTAATGCTAATCAAAGCCCCAGGAATTCATGGTCTTAACAGTTTTACCATCACTTGATCATGAACTGCAAACGCTGTTGGTCTCCAAAGGGTCATCTACCTACACCCAAGAACATAACATTTTCTTAATCTTTTAACTGTGAGTTTCAAAGTTTAGCTGAATTTCTCTCGAAACTTAGGAGGTTTTAGCCATAATCATTGCATTTAAAAAAATTTTTTTGCGTATTCTTCGAAGAACATTCAGTGTGAATTTAGTAAGTGCACCATTGCAAATTTTAGGAATTACATTTCTGATATTCATCATCCCTGGACTTATTATTACTGAAAGCTTTGCTTTATTGTCAAAACTCAGAAGTGTTTATCCCATGGACTGAATTACAAGTGTGTTATTGGAGGATTTGGAGACAGTTTATCACACACTAAGTATAGACTGTAATACCGTAAGAAATTCCAGTTCAAGTTGGCAGGCAAAACATAACTCAGGCTTAAGAGTTCTGTATTTAAAAAGAAAGTAAAACTCAATTTGAATAAATAATAATAATTTCAGTAATGAATAAGTATTTTCATTCATAATATAATATTTGATGAATATTATATTTATGAGTAATATTTTTGCGATATATTTGAAAATATATCTGAAATACATTTGAAAATATGGGTATTTTCATTCATAAATTTCATTTATGAAAACATAATAATTTCATTCATAAAATAATGATTTCATTTTCAAAGGCTTGGCCCTGCAAAGAACAGAAGGCACACATGAGAACAATTCCTACACTGTTGTCCCACTTGGCTCTTTCTAGAGATGTCAAGCCATGAAGACATTCAATAATTCATAGCCCAAGAGTTCACAGGCTCCTACATCAGCCAGCTTTGCACAAAGCTCTTTGATGTGAAGAGTTGAAACCTATAAAATTTCATTCAAAATATGGTAGTCACCAAAATATGAACATTTTCCCAGTAACACTCAAAATTCATAAAATTCTATTATTCTACTATGTATACTGTAAGTTATACTACTGTACTATGTACATATGCTACAGTTATATATGTGATACTAAGTTACAATACTTCATTAAATATTGTCACATTTATATCCAACATTTAAAAACTACAGGTTTGCTCAAAGTGGAGGTTCTCCAGGTACAGTGCAAACTGGGTGGACCCAAAAAAAGCGAATATTATTAACTAAAAATACCATTTTTATTCACAAAATTTTAACCCAATTTTTTTCATTAAAAAAAAAACACTAGTCCAAAAGTGGCCTCATCCTATAAAGATGCACCTTTGCCTGACCACAGTGAGAGACGTGAGGGATTTCCTCTTTTATTTCCTACGGCCTGCCTTAGGATTCCTCACACCATTGCTCTGACACACCAGCACCACGTCTTGGGACACGTTACAGGGACGACACCGTGCGAGACTATCAGACACATACTCAACACAAGCAGGAGGTTGATTGTTAACATGTTCAATTGTTCAGATGTTGAATGGTTCTCTGCTAATTATTTATTTATTGCCATTTCCCCAAGCTATTGCTAGCGGCTGTCCTGAATGGCTGATCCCCCAGAGTGTTCCATTCACGAGGGTTGGTCAGCGCCCAGGAGGCTGGGCGCCAAGGATCCGAGGTAAGCGCCGCATGACCTTGGTGGTTCACGCTTCATCCCACTGTCCACCGCAGTCCACATGAAGACCTAGCAGGGAGCCTGGAATAATGGGCAGGGCGCATGAAACACTTGTTAAATACAGAAAATGACTTTCACTTTGCTTCTCAATGGAGTGAGAAGACCAAGGTAGAACAGCCCCGTGCTTCGGTGGAAGCCGGGACAGGGCACCAAAGCCCGAGGGCCTGGATCCCGAAGGAAGCATCATGCAGAGGGTGGTGGCTTTCAGGAGGAGGGTCTGGAGCACCTCTATGGCTAGAGGCCCTCCAGTGTGCCGCCAAATACCACTAGCCGGTGTATTTTCAAACGCGTCACAGTCTTGGAACTCTGTCCCCTTGGAAGCAAGTTAGTGGTGTCTGTGGGCAGTGGCTTCCTCGGGGCAGAAGCAACTTCCAGAAGCTACAGCCCCTCCCTAGGCCAGTGTGAGCCCCTACATCTGCCTCTGGGCTGTTACCTGACCTCTTTCTCAAAGCTCTGCTCAAACCTGACTAGCTTCACCGAGGATGAGATTTGGGGAATCCCCAGGCTATCATGAAGTCCAAGATTGCCAAACAAATCATGACTTTAGAACCGGTAGTGTGAGTCAGTGGTTGCTGGTCCCTCCAGCTTCCTTCTACGCCCCTGGGGAGGACCCACTTCCTTTGTTTTTTCCTGTGTGTGAACATGGGTCCCCCCACCCCACTGTGAGCAGCTCTTAGCTAGGATTCAGCATGGGACGCCGGCCCTGTCCACCAGTGCCCGCCGGGCAGGAGGCTGCTCTGCAGGGAAACAGCCCTGCTGCTGGAGCCACGGCCTTTCCTTGGGGAACCTGTGTTCCAGCCTTAATTGGTCAGGGTGGTGGCCCCTGGCCCTCTCCGCCCGGCCGCAGCCCTCCCTTGTGGTTGGGGATCCTCGGGGAAGCAGGGGCATCCAGGCACCCTGCTCACTGCTCTGCTCCCTTCAGAGCCACCCCTTCGAGTCTGGAGGCCCCTGTGAGCTCCTACGTCCCCACCCCTGGACTCCCTTAGCTGAAACTGCCAAGGCAATTGGCAGAGGCAAAGCCCTTTCCTACAGTGCTCTCCTGGCTTGTGTGCCCCTCTCCCCACTTGGAGCCAGGGTTTGAGAGCCACTTCTTCCCCAGTTCAGTGTCCCCAGCGTTGGAAGAGGCAGGCTCCCACGCTTATCCCCTGCAGCCCAGCCTGTCTCCAACCTCAGCCTTGAGATTTGGATGGCACCCAGGCTGCAGGGCAGAGAAAGGGGCTGGCCTGGCAGGAAGGGGTTGAAGTCAGGGGGCATTCCGCTGTCTTAACAACCACCACGGGAGCCTGCCTCTTCCAATTGGGCTTTTGCCCAGTTTTCCCATCTGGCCCTATTAGCCTATCATCCACTGACTCAGAATCCCCTCCAGCATCCCTAGGGCTCACTTCTGAAGCCTCTCCCCACTTGACTTTGTGGCATCTGGCACTCTTCCTGGCCAGGGACTCCCCTCCCACCTTTCACCTGCTTTTTACTAAACCATCTGTGTCCCAGCTTCTCCCTCAGCAAGGCCGCCAGGCACAGCGTCCATCACACGTGATCTGGGAATGCTCGGTGGCTGCCAGCTGTGGGAAGACTATGCCCACTGGCCAACTTGCTTAAAGTGGAAATGCACCGAGGCAGAGAACTTCTTGTACCCTTCTCAGAGGACGCTTCGCAGGGTCAGGTGTGCCTTCCAAACTGTTGAATGAGCTCGGACGGTGCCAAGCACAGTCAGAGGTGCGTCAGCTGCAGCTGAACCAGTCCCCACCCAGGTGCCGAGAAAGGCAGGAAACAGGTAAGTAGCTAAAATAACAGTGACAAAACTACACACAAGGCCATGTGAAGGGATTAGGACCCCTGGAGGGGCCGAGCCTCCATCCTGGGCCATCGTGGTGGCCAAACCCTGATTAGCCTGCTCCAGCCCTCTCCCGCTGTTGCCCTCCCGGGGACACCCTTCCCTGTGCCCGGCCGCAGCGAGCACAGGCTTCGTCCTGGTGCAGTCCTTTTTAAAATCCTCCAACACTTTCCGTCTCTACTGGCTCCAGGGGCATTTTCTGCTCTGGGTTCCAAGGCGCTGCGGTCCGGATGACTCTGCCGTACTGATTCCATCTGAGAATCAGGACCCTACATGACAGCACAGAGAAGAGAAATGTAGGAGGGGCTCAGCTCTACAGGGAAGCCTCACCCTCCCCTGGCCAGCCTGAAGGGGATGCAGACCAGTGGATCGAGCCCACCTCCCAGGCACACTTAGACCCTGTGCTCAGACTTGCAGTCACTGCTGGAAGTCAGGAAAAGCACTTTCAGCTCTCAAAAACTCAATTGAATGACATTTTTATACAATTTAGATTCAAATCCGTGGTTGAGAAGTCCAATTATATTTTAGAACAATTGGAGGGGAAAAAAACATGCAATATGATGCAAAGAGATGGAGAATTCATGAGAGCTTCTAACACAGGTTGTACCTCTTTCTGTCGTTCCTCACTCCGGCTCAGCTGCCTCTCTCCCTGCCCTGATGTCAGCCCTCCCCTTCCCCCCGGATCCCTGCCTCGACTTCCATCATGGTCTGACCTGCCGGGTGAGTGTGAGTCTCAGCGGGCATGAATGAGCTGATCACTAGAGGACACCTCTCCCCAGGCCAGGGCCCCAGCTCCAACTTAGGGGAGACTGGTAGGTGGACACACAGAGCAGTAGAAATCACTGGGCTGATTCCTGGCTCCACAGTTACCTACCCCTGTGACCTTGAACAAGTCACCCAAATTTTATGCCTCCACTTCCTCACTTGCAAAACAAGGGTGATAATAGCATTGGCCACCTGGCACAGGTGTGAGCATGAAGTGAAATAACATTTGGAAAGCTCTCAGACAGTCTGGCACATGGATGTATTTAAAAATATTAAAAAATAATGTTTGCATTATTGGAAGGTATCAATATGGTGCCTTCAGCTCTGTACCCAAATACTACTGAAATCACCTATTTATGAGAAAGATACTCTGCTGCCCCATGGTCTTAACTAGATTCCTTAAGTCCATGAGCACCGTCACCTCCTTGTGTTCTGAAAGTGACATTTTTCTCTACAGGATTACAATATTTAATAACTTCAGAAGACGTATTATTGTAGCAGAATGCATCTGCAGTGGTCCCCGAGGTCCCTCCTTCCTGGGGTTCACAGTCTAATAGGATCATAGGTATATAATTTATTACATGGAATTGGCTTAGGCAGTTATGAAGGCTGAGAAGTCCCACGACCAGCCTCTGCCAAACTGGGACTCAGAAAGTCAGGGGTGTAGTTCTAAGGAGTTTGAGTCCAAAGGCCTGAGAGCCAGGCAAGCCAATAGCAAGAGAGCCAGTCCAAGGGCAGGAGAAGACGCACATCCCAGCTCGAAAACAGCAGAGAAAAATACTTCCTTACTCTGCCTTTTGTTCTGCTCAGATCTCTGCCTGATTAGAAGAGGCCCACCTGCACCGGGGAGGAAAGTCTGCTTTGCTCCGTCCTTCGTTCAAATACTATCTCACCCAGGGACACCCTCATAGACATGCCCAGAATCATGTTTAACCAGATATCTCGGTACTCCATGTCCTAGGCCAGTTACCACAGAGAATTAACCATGACATTCCAAGCAAAGGTTGCAGGGAGGTTGTGATTACATGTTTGTGGTTATGATACGCAAGATTGCAACACCCACACAGCTGGTGCTCCCCAGCTGGCTTCTTCCAAGCCACGAATGGAAACCCCCAGCCCCACGCCCGCCGGTACCGAACGCTGCCACCAACCACATGAGCTTAGAAGCGGATGCTTCCCGGTGGAGTCTCCAGTGGGAGCCCAGCCCCACTGACACCTTGTCTGTAGCCTGGAGAGACCCGTGCAGGGGCCCCTGCTCAGCTGTGCCCAGACTCCGGGCCCCAGAAGCCCCGAGGTCATAAACGTGCAGCATTTTTCCACCTCTGCATTTGTGGTCCCAGCACAAGGCGGCAACAGACACCTAATGCAATTGTAAGGCATAGGACGGTTCGCTTTTTTCGGAAACCACAACTGACTGGGGACGGGAAACTCAAAAGGACTAATAAGACAAATACGCATGTGTTGGGATGTCGGTTTTACCTGGCAAGGAACCAGACCTTTCCTATTAGAAGATGCCCTTTGGTCTGTCTGTCTGTCCTGACCCCACTCTCAGTAGAATGCCCTGGTCACCCTGCTCTAGCTGTTCTGGGTCATTTCCTTTTTTTTTTTTTTTTTTAAAGATTTTATTTATTTATGTGACAGAGAAAGACACAACGAGAGAGGGAACACAAGCACGGCGAGTGGGAGAGGGAGAAGCAGGCTTCCGGCGGAGCAGGGAGCCCGACGCGGGACTCGATCCCAGGACCCCGGGATCATGACCTGAGCCGAAGGCAGACGCTTAACCGACTGAGCCACCCAGGCGCCCCTTTGTTTTGGGTCATTTCAACACCCAACGTGTCAGAAGAAAATAAACGGATTGCTAAGTCAGCAGAACCACTTCCCTGGACTCCTGGGGCCTCACTGCGGGGTGCTAGGATCTAATGAACACCGTCAGTCAACTGTGCTCCAGCCGAGACATTGCTGGAAGTAGACCATTTTCCTGGGGCTTTATTTTTTTTTAAATGACATTCTCCCCTTTCCCTTGAAGAAAATGGGGCTGGAAAGTCATATTTTTATCATTGCTGACTAAAGGAATCCAAGGATACTATGTCAGTGTTCACCTTTCATTTATAAAAGCCTCAATGCAGTCAAATATATAAACAAAACATTATATTGTTATTTCTTCAATGCCCGTTTCTGCTAAAGAAGTCAGTGTTTCTGTAAAATGAACAGATATCTAATGGAGCAGTGCAACAATCCCTCCTCGGGGGTGTGTCTGGACATCTGCGGGCCAATAGACAGGTATCCATCTGTGGGGCAGAGCATGAAGGCTTAGACACCGTTCACCTGCATTCTGGAAGGATGGTGGGCCTCCTTCTCCCACCAGGGCGGAGACGAGACTGCCCACCTGGCCTGGAGCATAGATGCTTGAGGGAGGGTCTTGGGGAGACCGGACGTCCACACTGTCCATGCACTAGTCCTGTGATGAGCATTGTTTCTGCCCCAAGTGGGAAGGGGAAGGTGGAACCCACATCCTCCGAAGGCTGATGCAGCCCTCCCAGTAGGAGAAGAGCCCTGCCGTCGGTCGACCCCTTGCCAGAGTACCTCTCTAACTTCACATCTCATTTAGGAGGATGCTGGAAACCAGGTTGCTTTATGGATCACACTGGAAGAACCGCTTCTTCATTATGTACAAAAGAGCTGGTGAAGAAAGAATGACTGAGGTTGTGGAAACTCTATGCTCTGAAGAGAATATTTGGGAAAACTTTGTGTGATGCTCAGAGCTGATTGCAAAGCACCATCAGTGAAGGGTCCTTGGGTCAGACATGAACCCCAGACGACATGAAAAGACGTGTCACTTCCCCATCTTGCTTCTCAGAGCGATGCTCATCAGAGCTTGGCCAGGATGGGGCTGAGGAGCAGGAAGCTCATGGTCAAGCTGCACAAGTCCAGGTGTGCTAAGAAGAGTCGGGCCTGGATTCCTGGGCATAATGAATTAAAGAGAAATTTCAGAAAGCTAAGGGTTCATTAATTCCCAGTGCTTAAAGAGGAAAATAATCGAAGTCTCTAGGACCAGTGCTGCCTGCACACTGACTGTTGCGGGATCCCATTAAGGATCGTGGACCAACAGCCACTCAGCTGTCAGGCTGTCCCACATCGGGGGGTAAACCTGAGAGCACACAGTGTCAACGACCAATGTCCAACTAGAGATTGCTCCAGCCAAGCATCATAGTCAAGCCAGACACCGATACTCCCGGCTGTCATGTTCTTATCTGTAGACATTCGCTATCCCTGCTGATGTCTGCGTGTTATTGCTGTGCCCCATGATGGTGAGGACAGGGCCACCCCTCTGTGCATCCCTCACTGTAGCTGACAGGGTGGTCTTCAATGTTGCTGTCCTAGGAAGTAGCAGCCTATGGAGAATATGCGGGAGCAAGCTCAGACACTAAACTTCCTCTGTTTGATAGAATTAAAAGCAAACTGGTTCTGTCAGAGATAATGCTTTTCTTTCTCTCTTAAAATCCAGCTGGCCTGGCCTAAATTACGTATGTGGGAGGCAGGAATGTAGAAACAGCTCAAATCTATTAGTATCTTACTCTTTGTCAAGTATTCAACAGTCTGGATTGGTTACTTTCCTTCCATTGCAAAGCAGCAAAATCTGTTCTCCAAGGATCCATGTGTCTGAGACAGCTCCATCCCCAACCAGGACCCCCTAAAGCGGGCCCCAATTATTCCCTATTTTAGCGCTGATTGTCTAATTTGAAAGCATCTAAAAAAGGAAATGATACTTGGTACTAGTATCCTTCTCCATCACTTTCCAAAAGATGTGTTAAGGGAATATTTAGCCCAACCAGTCTAGAAACCTTTTTCACCTCGTAATGATAAACCAGTTCTTTCTGCTTGAAGGAAGAAATGTCTGCATTAGGCCCATGAAGGAAAAAACACCTGGTAACAGGCATATGAAAAAATGCTCCATATCATATGTCATCAGGGAATCGCCAATTAAAACCACCACAAGATGCCATTACACTCCTATCAGAGTAGGCAAGTCCAGAACACTGACAACTCCAAATGCTGGCAAGGATGTGGAGCAGAAAGAACCCTCGTACATTGCTGGGGGGAAGGCAACATGATCACTTTGGGAGGCAGCGTGACAGTTTCTTACAGAATGAAACTCACTTTTAACCAAACGATCCGACATGTGTACGCACCTGATTGAAATGAGTTGAACATTTATTTATGTCCACACAAAAGCCTGCACATGAATGTCCATAGCAGCTTTACTTACAATTGCCAAAACAGACGCAACCAAGATGTCTTCCAATAGGCGAGTGGATAAAGAAACCGTGGCCCATCCAGACAGTGTGGTATTATTCCGAGCTAAGAAGAAATGAGCTATGAAGCTGCAAACAGACCAGGAAGAAACTTGAAGGCATATCACTCAGTGAAAGGAGCCAAACCGAAAAGGCCACATGCTATATGATTCCAACTACACGACATTCTGGATCATTCTGGATAGCAGAACTATGAAGACAGTAAAAAGATCAGAGTTTGCTAGGGGTTGGGGGCAGGGGAAGGGATGAACAGGTGGAGCACAGAGGATTTTCAGGACAGGGAAACTACTCTGTATGGTACTAGAATGATGGATACACATCATTATGCATTTGTCAAACCCATACAGGGTACAACATCAAGAGTGACCGCTAGTGTAAACCATGGACTTCAGTTAAGAATAATGTATTATTATAATAATATTATTATTTCATTATAATCATTTCTTTTTATTCATCATTTAAATATTAACCTATTTTAGTTATTCAATTTAAATGCTATTTACATTTTACTCTATTTGAATTATTACTGTATTATTAATATCTCCAATTATTACAAATGCAGCATGCTAACGGAAGATGTTAATAGTAGGGAAACCATGTCCGGGGAGAGAAAGGTAGATGGGAACCCTACTGTCCATTCAATTTCTGATGCTCTGATTTTCATGGGGCTGTGTTCCAGTGCCCTCCTGTTAAAGGCAGCCAGGAAAGCGGCCAGGTGACTCTGTGAGCTCTTCAGAGAGCCCTCGTGCTGGACAGACTTCTCAAAGGCAGGTGTGTGAACGCCAGCCAGGGGCCAGGACAAGTGTGCCACCCATTTGCACAGCTAGTCCCTTCTGCAAACCAGGCACTGTGGAGGGAGAGTTAAGGAGAGGTGGGACGAGCCTGTCCCACGTGGCCACAGCTAGCTCAGGTGGCACTTTGGGGCAAGTTATAAAAAGGTGCCCTTCTTCAAGACACTTCACATCTACCTGTCAGAAAATTGTCACAACGTGCCGATTGTTTCAGAACAAGACACTTCCATCTGCTAGAAAACTGTTTTGAGAAATACAAGCCTGTACTGTTCACACCTCTGAGGGTGTCCCCTAAATGTGGTGCCCCGACACAGCCACCACCCATCAGCTCCTGGCACATCCTTCCTGGTGTGACAGACCAGGACCCTGAGAAGCTTCCTTCTCCACACTCAACATACCCCAGCCTAGGAGCAAGAGACATTTCAGATGATGGTCAGAATCCCTTTGTGCAGCCTCATCAGGGGCCCTTTGTTCTTAGATTAATAGCAAACAAATGGGCTATTGTTCCGTATTTCTGTGTATTTCAATCAGTTAGTTTAACTCAGTTCTGCCTGATTAGGAAGGTTTTCTACCTTGAGCTCCTTAAATAGAGAAGTCTTGGGGCACAATCCTAAATCTCCAGGGGACAGACTCCCCACACATCTCCCTCCAATACTGAGTGGCGACTTGAATCCTGAGAAAGCCCTGTGGCATATCTTATGTGCTTTTTTTTTTTTCTTCATATTAGAAGTAACAGTTTAGTTTAGGACAAGAGATACTATTCAAAGAAATATAAATAATAGCCTCTACTGAGAGCTTTCATTGTGTTGAGACTAATCCGTTGGGAAATGCAAAATTACCAAGTGAATGCCAAGAGAGAGAAGGGGAAACAAGTTGCCCACTTAAATAAATAAAAAAGAACATGATATTACATTCATTTTTATTAGGAAATATGTCTTATGATAGCCTCCGATTTTTCCCTTTCTACTAGAGCAACCCCATCCTGCTCTACAAGGAGGAACATCCTCTCAACATTTTCTCCTATAGCCTGGCCTCCCTCTGGTCTCCTCATTCTCTTGACAAGCACTCAGCACCTGCGCGTGCCAGCCTCAGGTGCTTCGGAGATGTATACAGGACATTTCTTTCTTTCTTTCTTTCTTTCTTTCCTTC
>NW_027397065.1:88276355-88316475 GCF_003265705.2 Callorhinus ursinus | reverse complement strand
TTCTTTCTTTCCTTCTTTCTTTCTTTCTTTCTTTCTTTCTTTCTTTCCTTCCTTCCTTCTTTCTTTCTTTCTTTCTTTCTTTCTTTCTTTCTTTCTTTCTTTCCTTCCTTCCTTCCTTCCTTCCTTCCTTCCTTCCTTCCTTCCTTCCTCCTTCCTTCCTTCCTTCCTTCCTTCCTTCCTTCCTTCCTTCCTTTCTTTCTTTCTTTCTTTCTTTCTTTCTTTCTTTCTTTCTTTTTTAACATGGACCGCTTCATGAATTTGCATGTCATCCTTGCATGGGGCCTTGCTCATCTTCTCTGTATCATTCCTGTTTTAGTACGTGTGCTGCCAAAAGAGCACTATGGGACAGTTCTTAACCTCAAGGCACTCCTTACCTGGCAGGGCTACAGACAATAAAATAATTTTTAATCAAAGTGGCAGGTGCAAATTAGGTACAAGACACAGTGTCAGTGGAGGAGAAATGCCTGATTCTGCAGAAATATCAGGTGACATTTCAGACCAGTCTTTGTGCCAGAAATAATTCTAATTATTTTCAACCATTTAATTATCTTCCTGGACACCCAGGTGGATGACATTAACCATCCCTTTGTACCTGAGGTCATAAAACTAATTCCGACTGACAGAATGCAGGCAGATGTGATGTATGACACATCCAGGCTGGCCCATAAAATATGTTGGACACCTGATCCCTTCCTCTCTTCTCCTGTGGCAAGTTGGAGCCCCATACTCGAAACAGCAGCATCCCAAGATGGAAGGCTCTGGATCACTGAGTCATTGTCAGAAGGAGGGTGCCCTACCTGGAAAATCCTCAGTGGATATGGGGAAGGTGGGAAATGAATTTATTTTGTGGAGCCACTGGAATTGGGGGTTGTTTGCAACAACTAGCATGATTTATTGAATGCTTTGGAAAGTGGTATCTTGCAGGAAGTTGCTACTGTAACAAAACTATGTGGCCATTTTCTTAGCAGTTGGGCAGGAGGCGAGGAAGACACATGGCTTGCTGGTGGCAGAACATCGATGCTTTGTATTGACAAAACATGGCAAGATGGCTGTCTGTGGGATCTTAGAAGGCAGACCCCATCCCTGCCGGCTCATAGGAGTCCTTGGAAAATGGAATATTAGAAAGGTGTTTTAATTGGAAGTGGATCTGTTTGGAAAGGCAATACAAGAAAGAGATGAGCTCAGGAAGTAAATGGCTATTTGGTAAGCAGAAAATGAAAGGTAATAGGGTCCAGAAATTCAGGGCCTTGTAGGGTTGCAAAAGGTAACCTGCTTCTAGTCCCCAACCAGTAAGTATGGGAATAAAAAATAATTTGAACTGGTTAAGTGCTGGTGAACTTTCTAAGGTCCATAGAGTGACTCAGGGCCAACGTGTGAGTAAGCGCACGGACCTCCCACTCATTCCAGTGGCCTCGGACAGCTGCTGTTAAGTTGAGAGACAGATTGACAGCAGTGAGGAGGCAGGGAAATGAAGTAGGTTCCAGAATGACATCCAAGAAAGGGGTATAGTTACTGGTACAAATAGATCAGAAGTCAGTACGTTTTTGAGACGACTGTACTGCCAAGAATACCATGAGTCTGGACCCAAAAAATCCTTCAGTTGTTTGGGACTTAAAAACAAACTTTGAGTCCCCATCTTTGCTAAGCAGGAAGTGAGCTCCCAAAGCTGTGTTGCCAACAGGAGAATGCACTCCCCGAAGCCCATTCTTATGTGGCCTTGCATAATAAGGAGCAAGGAGGAGCCCCCAGAAGGTGAGGTCTGTCACGGTGGGGTCTCAGCATCCAGAGCAGAGAAAATCACCACATCCGTCCTGCAGGACTAAAGTACATCTATGGGCTAGTGATGGGTGTGAGACTTGCCTACTTCCTTTCTCCAAGAGGGAAGGGTCCATGCAGTTCCCTGGCCATGATCCACCACTATTGATTGGAAATCAGGGAAACCAGTGGCAAATCAAGTATCCCTCAGGTCACAGGAGACCAGACCAAAAGGGCTGTCCCTGTTCTTCACGGAGAGGCCAGATCCATTCAGAGATCCTGGGCCCTGAGTTGGCTACTGTAACTGAACGGGTGTGCGCGTTCTCTCTCGGGAAGAGTGTGAGCAAGCTGTAGCATGTGGGAAGAAAAAGAAAGCTGTTGATGACCAGAAGGCTGGTCAGTGGCGGAGACAATGGTCTAACTTGAATACCCTGCCTCATTTCCCTCCTGGGATACAGTAAACGGCATTTCCCTTTCTCCTGCATCTGGATTCACTCTGACCAATGTAACATGGGCAGCAGTGATGCAAGCCTGTGTTGGCTTGTGCTATTTAAAGAAACAATGAAAGCTTCCACACATACTTCTCCTCTTTCTTCCTTTCTGTGCTGATCTTAGAGGCCACGAGGTGGGGACGGCAGTGTCCTAAAATGTCCCTACCACATGGAGGAGAGCCTCTCAGGAGAGTCACCCAACCTGGGACATCCACACAGGACTTGAGTAAGTGAGAGTGAACTGCTATTATGTTGAGGCACTGAGGCTTAGCATTACGTACCTAAATGATATTTTCTGGAGTACAGATCAGGAGTTCACATGGTAGATAAGGGGAAGGAAACAGGGTATTCAGCTACAGTGAGGACAGAGGCTGAAGTGCGTTCACCGGAGGGGGCCTGGGTTGGAGGTCATGAAAGACAAGACTGAGGATCTGTCATAGGCTGGAGGAGACGAAGGACACAACAAATTAAAAATGATGTGGGATCCTGGACAGTAAAAGGACGTTCGAAGAAAAACTGGTACAATTTCACACGATCTATAGTTTAGCGTTGATTTCCTGGTTTGACAATTGTATGAAGGGCATATGGGAACTATTTACCATTTTGCAACTTTTCTATGATTATCTAAACCTATGACAAAGTAAAAGAATTAAAAAATACATTTCAGGACATGGCATCAGATTGAACAGCTAAGCAGGAATTCAGGAGTTCTGTCAAAAGGGCCTCTGGAAAGAGGTGGGGGGATGGGACAGCTGGTAAGGTAAGTAAGGCAGGTGGAGGAGGCAAATGGAACCCCCAGCCATCCACACAGACATTATTCTGTCAATGGCTCGGACTCGGATACCAGATGCCCATGAACGTGGCTGGGTCCTGACTCAAATGGATGTCCAGGGTGACTTGATACTCAGTCTCAGAGACTGAGCTGTTGTTTCATCCATCTTTTTCTGTCCAGCCAAGATTCATCCTTGGAGCTGAAACCTGGGTATGCCTGGAGGTGGAGAAAAGTGAAACAAGTAGGGAAAAGAGGTTATCTCCAGCCAAAAAAAAGAGGCTATTTTCAGTTGAGAGACACTCAAGATTCAGTATTCTAATGCCTAGAACCCAAACTTTCCATTATGGACATGGTGCTACCTGACCCAGCAGCAAGTTGGGGTGAATGTATCTGCATTCATCATCAGGTGGGGGTTGCGCCGTATCACTGGCCTCCAGCAGGTACAGAAGGTATAAGCGAGTTGCACAAGCACGTGCTTCAGAGCCTGACACATGTGCCGGCTATGTTGCCTCTTTTTCCTTGTGGGGAGTTCTTCATGTCTCGTTGACTGGGGGAGAAAAGCCCTCATGTGTGCTTTACGGATGGTCTTGCACAACACGGAAGAGCCAACTGGAGGGGGTTTACTGCAGCATATCAACCCCAACAGGAAAGTTCCAGGAAGACCATACTGGAGGGAGAACTCCCCAAAAGCCAGAGGGCCAAGCAGTTCATTAGCTCTTCCACTCTGTCAGGACTGAGATTGACCAGGACAGAGCTACACTCAGTGACGGGTGGCAGCTACTGATTTGTGCGGTTGCTCAGAGACTTACAAGGTCCTGGACTGGAAGACTGGTAACAAGGAGGTGGGAGGGAGAGGTACATGCACGGTCCTCTCAGCATTTTATGTGAAATCTTTGGATTTCCAAATGTAACCAATTTAGAAGTTTCATAAACACTGCACAGCCCAAACAATGCATGTCCTTGGGCTTAACTTCAGCCTTGGGACACTTGTAAATTATAAAAACAAAATTGAACAAAACAAGTGTTAGAGACCTGCCATGTTCCTGCACTTCCCAACAAGTCGGGACAAACAAAAAATCAGAGATGAAAGGAGAAATGTGTAAGTCTCTTCATTTTGGGCTCCAAAGATTGAGGTTGGGAATTCAGGTGAGCAGAGGATGCTGTGCAATGTCCTTCATTATCACCGGAGCAGGGCCGCCACGCCCGACTATATCAGGGACACGATACATGGCGGATTTCTATGACGTCAGATGCAGCCCGAACTCGCTATTCACGTTATGTCTGCAAAGCTGCACCACACACCAAATTAGCGAATCCTGAACCGTGGCTCCTAAAGAAGATGCAGGGTTAGTTTCCTCTGAGTCTCTTGTCATAACATTTTCATCAACCAATCAATACATAATTCTGTTTTATTGTTAATTAATGAATTATTGAAGACACCTTATTTAATGTATATAATTGATCAATTAACATTGGAGTCACTGTCAATAGCACTACAGCGTATGCCTGAACCCGCACCTTCTCTGCAGGGGACAACACAGCCTTCTTGCCCTCAGGATCACTAGACAGCGCATGGGCACTGTTTGAGCCACTTGAAGCCGGGAAATCAACAAGAGGCCCCCAAGTGAGGAAAACATGGTACTATGTAGACTTGCATAAGGGACACTTGTTTGCAGTAGGGGCTGTTGAAACAAGAAGGCAGAGTCTGGCTTTGTTCTCTCTCAGCTGGAAATGAGCACATTGGGTGACATTTTTTCCCTCACTCTACACGTGCCGGTGATTGACCATGGCAGTGTTGCAAGTGGTGGTTTGGGGGGGGGGGGGGGGGATATAAATTTCAGCAAGCAGGTGAATCGGGAATATGGAGTCCCTGAGTAAGGAGGATCGACTCTGTATGTGTATGTCCACATATGTGAAAATTCCTTGTGTATGAGATGGGGAGAGATCAGGAAGGCAGCACAGACAGGTAGCAAGAGTGGAGCGACAGACATCTTCCCTCCATGCCAGCTCCAGCACACCCATTACTCCAGCGGTGTTTGCAGACAGGGCTGGGAGGGCACAAGGTGTCACTGAAGTCAGGGATCACAAATCTCGGAAGCTTCCATCTTGTGACAATCCCAGGGGCTCCATGTGGTGTGTAGAACGTCCCAGGGGAAAAATGCTGGCTGACTGGAGATGGGTGACAGGTGCTGGGGAGCCAGGACAGCAGGTGTTTTTCCTTGCGGAGAGTTCTTCATGTCTCGTTGACTGGGGGAGAAAAGCCCTCATGTATGCTTTATGGATGGTCTTGCACAACACGGAAGAGCCAACTGGAGGTGGTTTCCAGTTGGCTCGGAGCAGGGCCACCATGCTGCCCACCCTGGGTGGGCAGCTCTGCGGCTACCTTCACCAGCCCTCCGGGTGGGTTCCTACCGCTCAGCGCAGGATCTGTGAAAGTAAGGATTTGATTTTGAAGGTCAGATGGCATTTCATTTGTCAATGGTCACTAAAGACAAACCTTTTAAGCATAAAAGTAAGTAATGAAGTTTTTTTGTTATTTTGTTTCCACTTTTTGAAAAGAAGAAATCAATGTCTTTAATGGATAGAAAGCAGTGAAAAACAACCTCCCCCCCCCCTTAGGAGGAGTAATTCAGAAAAAGTACAAAGGTTCTTGCAATGCATGTTTCTATTCAGAGCAAAAAACAGTTTTAAGTCCCCCAGGAGTAAAATGCAGATTCCTGCAAATACATTGTCTTTTCAGTGAATGTAAGAATATCACTGACCAAATAGCCAGTACATTTTAACTACAACATTTCTTGTTTAAGCACAATCGAGAAGTCACCAGAAAGAAGCAGGGTTCTAGGTTTTTGCCCTCCTGTTTGTCCCGTGTTTTATATGCTATCCGGTGTATGCACTATGCTTAGAAGTCGGCATGAGCTCAGTCTTGAACAGTGTGCCTCTGTATTTCAAACCTAGAAACCCGCCAGAACTGAGCCTTAAATAAACTTTCTTCTCTTCTTATTCTTCAAACCTCAGCAATATTTATATAACTGAGAACACTGCATTTTAGATGTGATAATTAAATATTAAACTATCATGCATAATATTAAGACTATCTTAGGATGAGTAATTCATGATAATGGTGAGCGCTTTCCCTGAAAATTAAATATAAAGAGAGGTTTGGAGTAATTATGATGAAAGAAGATGAAATGGAGGGAAAAGAGGAAAACTCTGTCTGACCACCCACAGGCAGGGTTTGGCAAGCTTTTTCTAGCAAGATAGTAAATATTTTCAGCTTTGTGGGCCATAGGGTCTCAGTCACGATGACTCAACTCTGATGTGATAGCACAAAAGCAGCCACAAACAGTATGGACCAAATAGACCCGGACGTGTCCCAATAAAACTTTATTTATAAAGAAAGAGGGCTAGAACTGACAAGGGCCAAAGTTTTTGACCCCCAATCTATGGTAGACAGACTATGAAATTAATGATGAATAAGATGACTCACTGGCCATCACAGACCCTCCATAACTGCTCAGAGAATATTAAAAACCCCTTTGGGATTTAATAATATGCCTGAGGCATTTATTTGCTATGAATTATTTCATACCTGCACTTAAAAGGAAAACTCCAATTTACTTTTCATTTCTAAAAGGACTTTAAAAGACACGGAAGATATATTTTATTATAAGGTAAATTAGTATGCAGGATACTCACAGTAAATTGAACAGTAATTGTTCCCAAGGAATAAGTAATTCTGTGCTTTCCAAAAGAAATTGCTTTTGAATTTCTTTTAAATATTTATATCCCTTGTTGAATTTACTGTGTTGGATCTAGAAACTGGAATTTCCAATCAAGGTGATAAGTGGTGGGGGCACATTTTTAACCTGATGAGATATGATAGCTGATTTGTTTTAAAATAGTAGAAGGAGAGGACCAACCAGTGGAAGTGGGTGTGCTTGGCCCTGGAGTTGTGTGTGCACTTGTGTGCATGTCCTCATGTGTGTTCACTCTTCCTCCCTCTGGCGTGTGTGGAGCCACGCATCAAAGGGCCACAGGCCACTCCCCGTCCTGGGTCTGGCCTTGGGTGCTGCTGCAGGCCATGCAGTGGGCCACAGACCCCTCTCCTGGGGAAGGGCGGCCACTAGTTAGAGCATCTGTGCTCCAGGCCCTGTTAGAACCCCTGGAGGAGGCCTGTGTCGTGCTGCAGAAAGAGCTAGAGCTCTGGACTGACTCCCAACCACCCCTCACCGGCTATGTGACTTCTCCTGCCCCTTACTGCTCCGAGCCTCGGTTTCTTTACCTGCAAGGTGAGAGCAGTTGAGTGTCCCTTGCAGAGGTGTTGCTCTGATTAAATGAGACTGTGTTTAAGCCCCCAAGATGGGGCCCCCAGGCAAGGCTTGCTCTTGGCCCAGCTCAGGGTCTGCGTCCTGCATTCCTTCTGCCTTCTTCAGTAAACAGGAGCTCGGATCAACTTGCCTTCGGTAACACAACAGCACTTGTCCTTATACAGGTGCACTTGTTTTGATACCAGCATCACATTTTAAATATGTACCTTGTCACTCAGAGTTTTCCAGAGAAATAGGACCAATGGGATGGATAGATGGATGGGTGGATCAATAGATAGATATTAAAGATATATTTTAAGTAATTAGCACACATGATTGTGAGGCTGGCAAGTCGACAATCCGTAGGGCAGACCCCCTGATACAATCAGCTGGAAGGCAGGCTGGAGACTCAGGCAGGAGTTGATCCTGCCACCTTGAGGCAGAATTCCTTATTCTCTGGGAAACTTTAGTGTTTGCTCTTAAGGCCTTCATCTGATTAGATGAGGCCCACCCACATTATCAAGCGTTCTCTCTTTGACTTAGTCCATTGAAGATAAACGTTCATGATATATACAAAATATTTTCACAGAACACCGGCATTAGTGTTTGCCCAAACCACTGGGCACCATGGCTTAGCCAGGTTAACCCATAAAGCCAACCATCCCTGTGCCCTTTACAGGCAAGTGGACCACTCTTTTCAGAGAATTCCACCCTTGAAAATATCACCATACATGCAAAAGAAAAAAAAAATTACTAAGTTTTACTCAAGAGGGATCCACTAGAAGAGCTGATAACACTCTGGGGCAGGTTAAGGGCTCGGGCTGTGGAGGCTGCCCGGGAAGGCAGGCCCCGTTCCTCAAGCAGAGAAAAGTGCAGAAGGCGCAGGCCTGCTCTGCTGTGTTCACCCCAGAGGCCCCAGGCTGCCGTCAAGCACGCAGGCTTTCCTGGGTTCTCACCTGCTGCCATGTGCTTGGGATCAGATCCCAGGGGAGCCAGGATGGCAGGCTCTTGCCCTCAAAACCCCTGCCTGTGTTGCCCTGCCTTTCACAGGGGATTTGTTCCAACCTTCATAGTCATCGAGGGCCCACTGGCCCTGCAGGACCAGGAAGCCACGACTCAGTCAGAGCGGGGAGGCTGCCAGGCTGACTGTGGAGGGGATAGGTTCACTGTGGGGCTGTCACGGGAGCTCGAGGTTGGGGGGAGGTAGGAGGGACGTTTCTACATCTTGAGAAGGTCAGGGAAGGATTCTTGGAAAAGGTGACCCTGAGCGGTCTTGAAAATCCTGTAGCAATTTTGTAAAGATCGAAACCCAAACAGCCTGAGCCTGTTTGTTAGGATCAAAATGAAAGGGCAATGTCTTGAGAGAGATTTAAAACTTTCTCTATGACATGAATTATATAAATGGTCCGAGCTGAGTGTCACAAATTCCATATTCCCACCGCATACTCCTCTCCAATTCCTGTACGTCTAAATTGGGCTTATCAGAAGTTATCCCCGGGAATTTCATACAAATCTCTTCAAAACAACTTAAGCTCATTTATATGCAGTGTATAAGGCAGCTTAAACCAGAGCAAGGTGGGAGAAAGTGACCAGAAACCAAACAAGCAACAATGGCCTTGAAAGTTTCCAAAAAGGTTGACGATCCATTATAGGAGTAAAGCGGGTTGGAGGCCACCTAAATGAGCCGAGTGTCTTTGAAAAATCAATCCGGACAAATTCAGGAACCAGAGAACTGACAAACCCACAGGGACATCTGAATGTCCGTTTATGGTGTGAGCCTTTCTGCTTTTGCTGGACAATTAATGACTCATTAATATGCAACAGTGATTTATTGAGGGCCTTCTTCGCAGTGGCCCCTATTCAGTGGAGTTCTTGGAGGGGAAAGTGAGCACAGAACCAAATGTGTGCTTAGAAGTCTAATTTATACGTTAATGAAAGTCAGGGGCTCAAGGGCAGGAAGAGCAGGGGTGACTGCTGTGAGCTTGGCCCCCAGAACAGTGCGCCACAGGCGGGGCTCACAGGCACTTATGGATGTGGGGCTGGTGAGCAAACAGTCAAGAAAGAATGCTTGAGACGGCTTTGGCGCAAAAAAGTGCCTTTATTCTAGCACAGGGGCTGGAGCGTGGGTAGGAGGAGCTGCGCCAGGGCTGAGGCGAGCAGCTGATTCTGTACTTTGTAGTTAGTGGGCGTCGGGGACGGCAAAGTCTCTGAGGAATTTGTGTCTGTTGAAAGTGAGGCTTGTAGGACCTGTCTTGTCAAGACAGGTTACCCTTCATTATCTCGTAAAGCTTTAGCCGCGAGACCCTTTAGCAATGCCACATCCGTATGTCTCGGATGTGCATCAGTGGCCCACATGTAACATGATTTTTTCTTTCTTTCTTCTTCTTCTTTTTTTTTTTTTTTTTTGGTTACATTTCTCTTGCCTTTGTTCTTCTCATTTCCCCCTGAACAATTCTGACCCTTAAACCTTTAGGGTTGCTGAGGGTGGAAGGTTTCATCTTCTCTAACCTCTTCTTGCTGAATGAGGAGGGTAGAGACATCCTTTCTTATGGGTCAGCGTTGGTCAGTTGGGAATTTATGTGTAGGAATTTTGAAAGAAAGAGGCAGCTGAATCCAAGGTAGACAACATATATGAATCTCCTTGAGTAGAAAGGATCATCCATCTGCTTGAAGTTATGGCAATGAAGGAGGCTAGGCACCAGGTGGGGAGATGTTGGAAAAAACAGCAAAACATGATTACAATTATTATGCAAAAGAAGCCCCAATAAGAGTCCTTTGATGACCAAAATCCCCCTCCGGTCCAGGAGTTTAATTATGAAAGGATTGGGAGGGATCCTTTGAAGCGCCAATTTGAGTATTCATATCTTTTAGCAACCCTGTTACATTTTTGTGATAATCTGGAATATATACACAACGTTCCATTTTAATAATGGCGCATGCACCTCCTTGTGCCACTGTCAAAACATCGAATGCCATTCTATTTTGTAGAACGGCTTTATGCATCTGTGTTACTTCAGTATCTAACAGGGCAATGCTATTTTGGGAGTCATTTAGGGTT
This sequence comes from Callorhinus ursinus, assembly GCF_003265705.2. Taxonomy (NCBI): domain Eukaryota; kingdom Metazoa; phylum Chordata; class Mammalia; order Carnivora; family Otariidae; genus Callorhinus; species Callorhinus ursinus. The sequence goes on along the minus strand of NW_027397065.1, from coordinate 88,306,092 downwards.
TTGACCGTGTACTTATTAAGAGCTTCCGTGTGCCAAGCGACATCCCCCAGTCCTAAAGAGGGAACAAAGGTGGATGCTAGGTGGTCATACCAATGAAACATGGGATGTGTCCATGGTTGTTTTGGAATTTGGCTGCGTTACTAATGGTTTTCATAGTGCGTTGGTGCATCCAGGCAAAACCCAGAGTACGGTGACCTAGCCAGCCTGGGGGAAGCCATGGCCATAGGTTAGAGCCGTGTAGCCATTGGGTCCCATTAGGAGCCAGCTGCCTAGTTCTGGGCCTCCCTGTCTAATCAGTAGCAAACTAATTGGTGGCCTAAAGGACAATGATTTGTGAACCTGTTTCTGATGAAAGGCATCTTAATTGCCCTGTGCTGTTGCCCATGTATCATAAGTATGGTTTTTCTGTTCCCAGCATAGAATTGTTTTCTGACTCAGCCATCCTATTGTGGGGGTGAGCCATACATATCTGTCCCAGATCTGATATATTCCATCCTGTGTATACCGATAAGTTGGGGTTTATCATTTAGGCATTCTCTGGTGTGTATTTATTTGTGGACGAGTAGATTCAGTCAGAACTTTACTGGTTTGGAATCTGATTATGGCCTGGGAGATTCCAGGTGGCACTGATCATAGGCCAGAGGGTAACATTTTGCTTTGTGATCGAGCTATCACGAAATATAGTAGTACTTGGGCCACAGGTCATATTTGAGACATAAGTACACGAGGAATGCCCCATGATGGGGGGACCCACCAAGGCAGACCAGACATGACGAATACAGGCAGAATCCCATGTATCCAGCACGCCATTTGATTTTGAAGTTCAGCATAATGCTGTGCCCATGTTAAGAAGGAATTATCAGTATAAACTGGAAGAAAGAGAATGAGAAAGGGAGGTACAATGTTTGCTGTCATTTGAGGGGAAGTCTGAGGTCTTCTACGTGATCGTGGAAGTAAGATAGCGTGTAAGCTGGTACCCTGGGGTCCTGTGAGGAAGATAGAGTTTGAATTCTTGATACATGCATCCACGAGGAATGTCCTTCTGATTGTGGCAGTGATACATGATATGACCAGTAGGGGCCCTTCCGTTGTGGAGTCAATCCCCTGCTGTATTAGACTTGAAATCCTTTATATAAACCACATGTCCTAGGTGGGTTATTAGTAACTGTCAGATCAGGTTTAGGGAGGATATGGTCTGCATATTGGTGTAGAGATTTATGGATTAACCCAGCCTCAAGTGAATAATTCAACAAAGCATTATAGTCTCCAACTCTTGACAGGTCTATAGTGAGAACTGGCATCTAGATAGTAATTCAAAGGGGCTTACCCCTGTTGGTTGCTCTGGGGCAATTCTCATTCTGAGAAGTCCTACTGGTAAACGAGTAACCCAGTTTTCTTGAGTGGCAATACTTAATTTGGCAAGATGTCGTTTTAAGGTGTGGTTGGCCTTTTCCACCTTTCCGGAACATTGTGGATGCCAGGCCGAATGCAAATAGTAGTTAATTTTTAAGTCCGGAGCTATTTACTCAGTTATTTGTACAATAAAAGATGGTCCAATGTCACTTTGTGTGGACCAAGGGAGTCCAGATCTAGGGGTAATTTCCCTCAATAAACTTTTTGTCATTTCAGTGGCCTTTTCCGTTTCGCAAGGGAAGGCTTCTATCCATCCAGGAAAGGTGTCTACATAGACCAGTAAGTATTTATATCCTTTATAAGATGACATTTGTAAAATCCATCTTATGGGAGCTGCCAGTCCTCCCCAGGATATGTCCCCCCACTTTGGACTGGTTTTAAAGGGGGCGATAATTGCGTCCTCTGCATTTACTTGGGTGCAAACAGCACATGATTGGTAATGGTTAAGTTAATCCCATCAAAGGTGTTCATAATCATCTATCCCAGGGCCTTTTTACCCAAATGAGTAGCCTGATATATACCCTGCGTTGGTTTCCATTGGTTGCCTTTGGGTATAAAGGTTTGTCCTCTATCATTTATCAACCAGTCTTGTGCATTTTTGGAAAATCCCCATTCTGGGGCTACCTGGATTTCTTGGTCCGAGTAGACCGGGGCTATATTTGTTACTGGTGTTGACACTGGTACAGGACTTGCAGGCTCTGCACAGCTTGCTTGGCAGCTCCTCCGCCAAGTGATTCTCTTTAGAGTCCCTAGACGTGTCCTTCTGACGTCCCCTGAGGTGAACGACAGCCTCCGTCTTAGGTTTGTGTACAGCCTCTAAAAGGGCTGTTATTTCAGATCCATATTTAATGGGAGAGTTATGACTTGTTATTAACCCTCTCTCTCTCCAAACTGCCCTGTGCGTGTAGGACTAGGAAAGCATATTTAGAGTCAGTATAGATATTTATCCTAAGACCTTTTGCTAATTGTAAAGCACGAAGGAGCGCTATTAGCTCCGCTTTCTGGGCAAATGTATTTGCTGGGAGGGCTGTGACCTCGATAGTCCGGGTTAGATGGGCCATAGCACACCCTTCACCATGAAACTGCTGCCATCTGTAAACCCATTGTCGTCTGCATTACCAGTAGGAGAATCTTCTGAGTCTGATCTGCTAGAATAAACAAAATCAATAACTTCTGAACAGTTATGTTCTATAGGAGTACGATGGTCAAGTCTGGGCATAAAGGCAGCTGGGTTTGAAGTCTGGCGGGTCTTAAGGACCTCTGCAGGTATGTCTAAAAGCCTGACCTGGTACTTAGTAAGTCGGCACCCCCATCATCCATCGGTGGCCTTTAGTTTCTAAAACACGTGGACCTGATATGACGTCATCACAGGAGACTGTCCCATAGGAAATTTTGAGGTCCTCTCCCAGGAGGGCGGTCCCAGCAGCTACCACTCGAAGACAAGCCGGCCACCCTGGTGCTACATTGTCAAGTGACTTTGAAAAATAGACCACCGGTCTCATTTCATTTCCTCATTTTTGGGTCAGAACTCGCAAAATTTGACCGTTTTTTTGCCACACGTAAAGCAAAAGGGTTTTTTTCTAAGTTAGGTAGAACCAAAGCTGGGGCTGATAAAAGCTTAGCTTTTAATGCTTTGAAGGCTGTCTGCTGGGCTTTAGTCCAGAGTAAAGGCTCTTACCTTTAATTGAATCGTACAATCGCTTGGCTAAGAGCCCAAATCCAGGAATCCACAGGCGGCAAAAGCCTGCCATGCCTAGGAAAGTGTGGAGTTCTTTAGTTGGGGGCTCAAGATCGAATAGAATCTTTTTTCTAACAGTAGATAGAGTTCCATGACCTGGTGTTAGTTCATACCCCAAATACTGTACTTTCTGCTTAGATATTTGTGCCTTTTTAGGGGAGATGTGATAACCTCTTTCTGCCGAGAAAGTAAGTGAGGTTATAGAATTGCTATCAGACATTTCCTCTGTGGGACTACGGATTAAAATATCATCCACATATTGAATTATAGTCCCTTGAGGCAAGGATCCCTCATGGAGGTCTTTACTAAGGTCAGCCCCAAATAAGTGAGGATGGTCTCTAAATCCCTGTGGCAAGACTGTCCGAGTCATTTGGCAACCTGTGGGCTTAAAGGTGAGGCCCATTCAAAAGCAAATAGTGGCTGTGTTTCCTCACTTAGAGGGATGTAAAGGAAGGCGTCTTTTAAATCAAGTAGTGTTATACTTAACCAATGAATCATTGAACACTACATCAAAAACTAATGATGTATGTTGGCTAATTGGATTTAAATAAAAAAAATAAATCACATACTGTAAACCAGTTGTCATCCCCAGGAACCTGGGTGAGAAAACTATATGGACTTGGTACCTTGGGATGAATACGGACCACTGCCTCATTTACAGCTCTTAAATCTTATGCCTTTTGACAGTTCCCATTTGGCTTCTGGTAAAATCGAAGTATTATAAGGAAATTGACAAGGCCCTAAAATACCATGTTTGAGAGACTTGTCTATAAGTGGTTGTAACCCAGCTTTTATTTTGCTTCTGGTTTTAAGGGATAATGTCTCTGATGAGATATAGTGATTGGGTGTTTTAAGGTCCCTTTAACTGGTTGGGCTTTAAGAGTCCATCCTGGGACATCCCAATCCCAGACCTGTGGGTTTACTACATTCCAGATACGAAAAGGGATATCAGGGTAAGGGTCTGGTTCTCCAGGTGCTAAAGAGGACAAGCTATACTTTTCTTTAGTAAGAGCAAACCTACTCCCTAGTTTATATATTAAGTCTCATCCAGGGAATGGAGTGGAACAAGATGGAAAGGACCAGAAAAACTAAATTTCAGCAGATGTAAGGTGCCGATTGATTTATGAAGTGCACGTTTAAAATAGTTATTCCCTCCTGTGTCTTAGGTCCAGGTTTGTGTATTTACAAATAGCTTCTATTAAGCCACCCTGAAACAGAGCCGGCTTGTCATCAGCAATTTGAGGGACTTTCCGAATTTTGTTCAAATTTACAGGTTTAGAAGATCCTTTTTTCATTCCTTCCATCAGGCAAGTGATCATAGGATCCCGTCTCTCTCTTCCTCCATTTTCCTGATGGTTTCAGTGTGGCTCAGTCATTGGGACAGCAGTGCCCCCTACCAGATAACGTTCTCTATCTCTCGTGGCCAGCTGGACAGCAAACTCTGGAGCCCCTGTCCAGATATGGTTCCTTTCCTCCAGGGTGCAACAAAGAGTTAGCATGATATATATAATATCATCCATATATACATATATATGTGTGTGCATAAATATATATATGACCTTGTCAGGTCAAATCAAACATAATGGCTACTTGTTGAAAACCCTAACTAAATTGAGAAAGGTTCTGAGAATATCGACCTAAGAGTTGTTTTATGGAGAACTGGACATGGGCTCTGATAGTGCCTATTTCTCCATTAGCAACCTCCCTCAGGGGATATTTAGGGGGAACTCCCAGGAGATAGGGAGTTCTGCTCCTGGTCTGTCCAGCTGGGCTGGGAGCAGAGGGGTCTTGAGGCTTATAAGGAGGAGGGATGGTGACCACATCAATGTCCTCTTTATGCGGAGAGGCTTGTGATTCCTCTGTTAGCCTAGGTTTATTAGGAGGAATGGGCCTTTTGAGATAATCATCATCCAATATATCAGGAGGGGGTTTATTCGCCTGGTTAGTGGCCAAACACATTCTGCAAGAGGCCCTTAGGTTGGGATCCTGATTTAGGGCCATGAAGATACCTCTGCCCATTTGCCCTGTTTCCTGCAGAAGAGATCTAACTGATAGATCATATTCAAGTCTAATGTCCCATTAATGGGCCATTTTTCCTCATCTCCTAGGGAGTACCAAGGCGATGTAGTGTTACAGAAGAAGATCAGGCTTTTCTTTCTTAAATCTTGCCATCTGAATTGATCCTAGTGGATCAAAAGGCATCCCAAGAGAGAATCCTTGGGGACTGAAGAAGAACCCAAGATCCTAGAAAAGTAGAGAAGGTCCATTACCAAGAAAATCCCCCCTCCCGGCTTCTGGGTGGAGTCCCATGCAGGATACGTCAGAGGCTCCCAGTGTCAAAGCAACCAGAGACATCCTCCAACAAAGTTGCTATGAACACAGCTTTTCTGTGCCAGGATCCCTCCACTTCTCTAGTACGTCCTACGCTACAAACAGGGGCCAGTGAATGGACCTAAATAAGGTGTTGTGCCGGGAAGAACCCGCTGTTTTTAACCCAGGAAAACACTAGAAAAGTTTTACAAGGGGAAATTACCCAATGTTGTAAGCAGCTAGTAGAGAACATTGACAGAAAGCGGTAAAGATAGAAATCCATCATGATCTAAGCGATATTCCAACACATGTGGTCTTTCACAGGCAGCTTCCCTTGGAAACAGGTCCCTGCTTGGGTTTTAATTCAATCGGATATTGGTTTTGGCTGGCTCCAAGCGGAGGTCCCACGGCCAGAAGCGGCTAGAACAGGGATGCGTAGGGGATCACATTAGACCAATGAGGAGCAAACATCATCTGGGACTCTTAAGATTGGCAGCCGTCCTGGTGACTTAGGTGACTGTCTCTTGCCCTAAGATGGACAGCTTTGTAATAAGGATGGGAATAAAGAGAGGGCATCAAGTTTCTGGGTCTCATTACCATTCTGGCCAGGGCACTAATTTCCAGCCAAAAGGTAGGCTCTTGTTCCTCCCTGTAGACTAGCCCGGGCTAGAGGATTGCAGCCTGAGCAATCCGTGTGAACATGTTCCACTAAGACCACACTCCTTGAAGAGCCCCTGGAGTGAGAGTAGGGAGAGGGATTCACTGACCGAGTTTAAAACGTGGCTCGGGGTCCAGATGAGAAGATAGGCCCAACGTTGGGAGCCGAAATACGATGTGGGGTAGTGAGCGAGTGGTCAAGAAAGAATTCTGGAGACATTTTCGGTGCAAAAGGTGCCTTTATTCTAGCACAGGGGCTGGAGCGTGGGTAGGAGGAGCTGCGCCGGGGCTGAGGCGAGCAGCTGATTCTGTACTTTGTAGTTAGTGGGCGTCGGGGACGGCAAAGTCTCTGAGGAATTTGTGTCTGTTGAAAGTGAGGCTTGTAGGACCTGTCTTGTCAAGACAGGTTACCCTTCATTATCTCGTAAAGCTTTAGCCGCGAGACCCTTTAGCAATGCCACATCCGTATGTCTCGGATGTGCATCAGTGGCCCACACACGAGATAGTTCCGTTTTGGTTACACTTCCCCGGCTTTTGTTCTCCTCCTCGTTTATGTCTCCCAGTTCTGGAGACTCGAAGTCCAAGATCAAGATGTGGGCAGGTTCAGTTTCTCCTGAGGCCTCTGTCCGTGGTCTGCACAGAGCCGCTTTGCACTGTGGCCACCCATGGTCTTTTCTCTGTGGCGACCTGCCATGTGTGTCCTAATCTCTTACAAGGACACCAGTCCTGTTGGACTAGGGCCACTCCAGTGGCCTCATTTTAGCTCAATCCCCTCTTTCAAGGCCCTACTTCCAAATATAGTCACATTCTGAGGTTCTGGGATTAGGGTTCAATGTAGGAATCTAGAGGGACACCCTTCATCCCACAGCGCTTCTTTAGATGGTGCGGAAAGGGGGGGGTGGATATCCACCACCATCTCTCCAAGAAGATGATATGAAGGTGAAGGCGGGAGAGGTGGGGAGTCAGCCATGGGGTGGGTGCTTCCAGACGCAGGAACTGGCCAGGCGCTCCAAGCATGGCCAGGAGGCCAAAGTGGCTGCAGATGGGTAGAGCGGGGTCAGAGTGGCTGGATGGGCTGGAGAGGGACCCAGGCTAGACCTGCAGGACCCAGGAAGGGGTTGGGCTTGATAGAAATGTAGAGACACTCTGGTATGATTTTAACCTGCAAGTTGTCTTTACCTTCCTGGTAGCTAGTTGTCAGAGCTGGAGACCTGGAATGTTTTCTTTGTCAAGTAGTTTGGATAGGAATTCCTTTCTGTCCTCGGGGTCAGCCTCTATGCCCTCCCCCCATCACCCCCAAGGCCAGGTCAGCCTGACCAGTGCATTCAACTACTTGGCCCAACTATTTCCACCAAATTAAATTTCCGATTTGCAAAGGCCTTGCTCTGTCTTTCTGGCAGTTCTCTCTGAGCGGACAGCCCAGCGGGTGTATCACGCCTGTGTCCTGACGGAGGGAGGAAAGCGGCTATGAGGACTCAGGGGTTCCTGACAGGAGTTATGTGTTAGAATCCCGATGGACATTAAGATGTTTGTATAAAGGGCCAGGACCACATGCAAACCTCCTTCCTGGGCTGTCCTGTCTCCAGCTGCCCTGCTCAAGCCCTGGTGTGTATAAAGAGAAGGGCCAAGGTCAACCAACATTGTACACCGACAGATGGCCAGATTTCTTCTAGGATACTAGACCGTTTCTTTTTTTTTTTTTTCTGGGAGTCTCAAATTATAAGCTGGAAGGTGTTCCGTGCTGTTCCCACACAGCCATTCTGAAAAGCAGAACTGTCTCAAGTGTCCAGCGAGGTGCTCTGACACATGGGCAGTGAGGCTGGATCTGTGACCGGGAAAAGCCACCCGATAAAACTGTGTGACAGACTCTACAAAGCATTCAGTGGGATGGGATCAGAAAAAACCAAATTCAAGAGAATTGCTATTTTATGTGCCTACACTTGAGAACAGACCACACAGACTAACGACTGAAGTGCAGGGAACGGATGAAAGTGTGACCTTCGCTTTTAAGTGCCATCCTCTGAGGCATTCATCTGCACACTCAGCACAGCTGAACAGCGCACAGCGAGCAGGGACCGCGCCTGGGGCAGGGTGGCCGGGGGTCCCCTGGCGCGGGAAACACACAGCCCATGCGGAGGCCACGCTGCAGAAGGGCAAGGAGTAGGCTTTGGGCTCAGACCGCCCAAGACTGGAATCTTGGGAAGGGTATTTAAGCCCTGAACCTCACTTTCTTACCTGTGAAATGGAGACGTCCCCATTATGGAGTTAGAGGTGACCAGGGACGCTGCATGTAAAGGCCTTTGCAGATGGGCCCCTGTGGCATCTGATCTTCCCTTCGCCACTCTGTTCCCGCTTTCTAAAAATAGAATGCTTCTCAGGGCACCTGGGTGGCTCAGTCGTTAAGCGTCTGCCTTCAGCTCAGGTCATGGTCCCAGGGTCCTGGGATCGAGCCCCGCATCGGGCTCCCTGCTCAGAGGGAAGCCTGCTTCTCCCCCTGCTTCTCCCCCTGCTTGTGTTCCTGCTCTCACTCTCTCTCTCTCTCTCTGTCAAATAAAAATAAAATGCTTCTCAAAAGGCGGTTTCCTACGCTCCACAGACAACTGCATCCCCCAATACACACACACACACACACACACACACACACTTATACACCACACCCCCCCCCACACACACACCACACACTCCTACACATACGCTCACACACATCCACTCACACACTCACACACATTCGCTCACACACACTCACAAACTCATACACATTCACTCACACACCACACACTCACACAATTCACTCACACACCACACACACCACACGTTCATTCCACACACACACCACACATTCCCTCCCACACATATTCACGGCACCACAGACACACACACAGTCTTGCACATGTGCCCACCCCACCACAGGCTCAGATAAGTGTTAACTGTGACTCTAACGCACCCGCTTCTCAGGGACCAAACATAGAGCTGCCTGCATTGATGTTTCTGAAATCTGAGAACTCTCTGCTTCAAAGCCACATTTTTATATTTTTTTTCCTCTAGGAAAAGCCAATGCTTCGTCTTTTCCCCAGGCATTTGAAATACCACATCTTTTCATTCACTAGACTCTACATCTGCCTGGCTCTGTTTTGGTGTTCGCTATTTTGCTTATTAATTTATTAGACACAAGATACTATGTTGTTGGAATATATTTAGTATTCAATATACTATACATGTGTGAATACTGTCCTCTTACATTATTGTTTGATATCTGGAAGGACAAGTTTCCTCCAATTGTTTTTCTTTCAAAATGTTTCACTTTTAAAAAATGTTAATGCTTTCAGACATTTTCCTCCTATTATTTCATGTCATTTTTACTTTATCCCACTTGAACTTTTAGTCAATGGAAGTGGCCAAAACAACCCATAATACACTTCATCAAAGTATAGTGAAGACTCAAGTTTTTCCTAGCTCCAAACCCTGGGGTGCGTTAGGCGAAGATGTGTTCCTCCCAGCTAAGATGTAAGGCAAAAGTTGGGCCTGAAAAGAAAAGTTACCACATGGCTGATAGTGAGCACAGGACTCTTAGAATGTAAATAATGCATTTATTCATAAAAAAAGAGGATTTAGAGTGTAAAAAACAGTGAAATTAAATGAGTGCATATAAGATGCCAGATTATATTTAAAATGTAGAAAAGAGGATAGAAGATAGTACTGCAATCACTGGGGTGTGTGTGTGAGTGTGTGTGTACTTGGAGGCTTGGGTGAGATGCGACAATAGATGATAAATCAAAAAGTCACATGTAGGGGCACCTGGGTGGTTCAGTTGGTTAAGCATCTGACTTTGGCTCAGGTCATGATCTCAGGGTCCTGGGATGGAGCCAAGCTGTTTTTGTTCCATGCTCAGTGGGGCATTCATTTCTTCTTCCCTCTCTGCCCCTCCCCTGTTTGTGCTCTATTTTTCTCAAATAAATAAATAAAATCTTTAAAAAAAGTGACATTCAAACCTTCACCCTGAGAATTAGAAAGGCTAGCACATAAGCTTGTATTAAAAATAATCAATATAATCATTGCTAGAATTAAAAAATAGGATATGTAACTTTCAAAGACCAGAGAATATTATAAAGCACCTCCTCCCTACCAGCCAAAAAATTAAGTTAAAGTAAATTAAATTTAAAAAACTAAAATGAAGAAACAACAAAGAAGTGGAAGATAAATCCAAAGAACAAGATAAGAGAAGTAAGCAGCAATGTAGCAACCAGAATAAAAAAATATAAATGATGTAATACCCCAGAGTGAGAAAGAAAACTTTCAGAAAGTTCCTTAAAACAAAATACAAGCATGTGCTCTTTATGAGTCGTGCCTACAAAAAGCTGATGTGCTTAGGTTAGACATTGAAGGAAGTCTTAGAGCAGAAGGAAGCCAACTTTGTTCTAATTCAAGATTCTCTCGGCTATTTTAGCATTTTGCATTTCCACTTTTGGAATCAGCTTGCCAAGCTTCAGGATGCTGGAATTTTGCTTAGGATTGGGTTCAACCCACAGATCAATCTGAGAAAATTGGCATCCTTACAATGCTGGAAATCTATGGAGATGAAAAGCCCTCCACTCACAGAGCACTTTTTTCTCCCAAGGATGCTTTGTAGCTTTCATGTAAAGGTCTTGCACATATTTTGATGTATCTATTTCTAGGTATTTGATTTTTACACTGTTGTAAATGATGCGTTTTTGAAATTTCATGTTCTCCTTGTTTATTGCTGGCATTTAGAAATACAATGGATTTTTTGGAGTTTTGGTTTTACATTCAGTAACCTCTCTAAATTTACTAATGTGAATACATTATGTAGATCTCATTGGCCTATCCAGGTACACAATCATGTCCTTGGCAAATAATGAGTTTTATATCTTTCTTTATAATTCTTCTGCCTTTTTTCCCCTTGGCTTGTCACACACATAGGACCCACAATATAATGGTGAATTGTGTGTTATCATTGGCTCATTCCTGATCTATGGGGAAAGCTTCAATATTCCATCATTAAGAGGTTTACTTAAAGTTCTTGTTTATGTTTTGTATTAGATCAAAGATGGGCCATTCTATTCCAGGTTTTCAAGAGTTTTGGTGTTTTTTAAAATGCATTAAATCTCATAAAATGTTTTACTTTTCTGCATCTATCTAGATGATATGGTTTTTATACTCTTGATGTTAATGTGGCAAATTACATAGACTTTTAAGTGTTAAATCAATCTTACATTGTAATAAACCCAAATTTGACCTGATGTATTATGATTTGTATATGTTGTTAACTTTCACTTATGTTTTATCTAGGATTTTTGCATTTGCCTTCAAAAGACTGGCCTACCATTTTCCTTTCTGTGACATCCTTGATGGGTTTTGGTAATAATGTTAATGCTGGCCTCAAATCTGAGTGGGAAGTCATCCCTTCTTTTTCATTCTTTGAAAGAGTGTGTAAAATGGATGGCTATGGGATGTGTAGTCATTTCCCTTTTTCCATTTATAATATTGGTTATACATATAGTCTTTCTTTTTTCTTTCCCTTTCCTTTTTTTAGTTAAAATTTTTTTGGTTTTATTTAATTTCAAGTTAGTTAACATATAGTGTATTATTAATTTCGGGATAGTCTTTTTCCTTTTTTTGATCAATTTTATTGAGGTCTTCAAAGAAAGAGCTTTTTGCTTTTTCTCTACTGTAAATTTGTTTTCTATTTCGTGGATCTCTGCCCTTGTTTTTATTCATTCTTTCTTCTACATTTTAGATTTGTTATTCTTTTCCCAGTTTCTTGAGAGACCGACTTTCAGCTTGTCTTCTTTGTAAATAATTTCAGGCTTTGAATTTTTCTTTCACACTCAGCTTTAGCTTTCCAGCACAGGTTTTAATAGGTCATATCTTCATTATCCCTTACTTCCAGATATTCTTTAATATATTTTCTGATCTCTTCTTTTACCCATGGGTTATTTAGAATTGTATAGTTTAATTTTCAAACAGCCGGGGGATTTTCTAGATTCCCCCCACCCCACTTTATTTCCACTGTGGGAAGAATATTCTCTTTACTATTTTAACTTTGAAAAGTTTTTGGAGACTGGCTTTATTGCCCAGCCATGATCAGTTTTGGTAAATGCTTCATGTGTGATTCAAAACAATGTGCATATTTGTGGGTTTAGAGGGCAGTACTCTATATATGTCAGTTAAGTCATTTGCTAATTGTATTATTCACCTTTTTCCTTTTAATCATTTTGTAACACATTTGAAATGTGTTAAAATCTACCATTATAATTGCGAATTCATCTATCCTCTGTGTCTTGTCGGTTTTTCTTTACATGTATTTTAAAGCTGTGTTATCAGATGCATAGATTAAGATTTGTGATATCTTCTTAGTGAATTGACCCCTTTATCATATTCAGATGTTCATCTCTGGTAACACTCTTGCCTTAACATTGACTTTGTCTCGCATCAGTGTAGGTATATCAACTTCTTTTGGTTTGGTTACCTAGCATATCATTTTCCATCCTTTTACGTTCAACCTTCCTGTGTCTTGATGTTTAAAGTCTGTTTTTTGTAAATGGTGTATAGTTGGGTTTTAAAAGCTATGAGTCACAGTCTTCATCTTTTTTCATGGAATATCTAGGTTGTTTACATTTAATGTAATTACTGATAGAGTTGTGTTTGTATCTACCATTTCACTGTTTGCCTTTTATTCCATCCCCCTGCTTTATGTTCCTTTTTTCTCTTTTCATGACTTCTTATGAATTAATCAATATTTGCATCATTTTATTTTCCCCACATTAATATCGGTTATACATCCTTGCAATATTCTTATAGTGGTTACCTAGAGAACTTTTTATTTTAAAATCAGGAAAAAAATCTATTTAAACAAGTATCAAAGTATGCTTCAGAGCATATTGGGAAAATATATCAAAATGAAAATAGCAATTATAAATTAATGCCAGATAAACTATAACTCAATGTATGTTGGTTTGTATTATATAAACCGGGTGAAGACTAATGAAACCACATTTCCCAGAACCCCCTTTTCTGTATGGTTCTGTTTAGAGTTGAAAGGAGAAATGCACAAAACTTGGAAGGTGGGAATGCTCAGCCTTAGCCGCAGAAGTCATTAATCATAGAAGGTTGTCATGGTCAGCTATAGTGATAGGCAAATGCAAAAACAACTGGTAGACCCTAGCTGTCTTTACTTTCCCCTGCTCTGGGTCCAACTCATCCTTCTGACTGCTGGCCCTGCTAACCAACCATGTCCCCAGGCCACCACCAGGCACCTGTAAGACAGGTGGCAGTTAGTCAGCGGCAGTATCTCCCTTGAGGCAGAAGTTTTCCTAGATTTCACCACGGGCACTGCCCTTTGTGGTCCCACTGTGGAGGCTAGACCTGCAAGCTACCTTATGTCCAGTAGCTCTGGGGCTTCAGTGAGCTGGTGAATAACTCCTCTGATCCTCCCCTTCCCTTTCTAGACCTTCATTCAATGAGCTCCTCCCACACCTGTAAGCCCTAATTCCTAGGATAAGTCCCTTATTCTCCTATTCTCATAGTACTAACAGCGGCTCTGTTTTTCTGATAGAATGCTGACTTCCATACAAGACAAAGAGGATTGACTAGAGACAGATGGCCATTTTATACTGTTAGATTGTACAGTTCAGAAAGATTACCTAACTTTAATGAATCTTCAACTACCACACAACAATACTTAAAAACAAAAGGCAAAACTATTCAGAAATACAAAAAAGAAATTGCTAGAAGCATGGCTTCATGCTATATCAACTTGAAAACACTGATGTTTTGCTAGAAAGATGCAAATAACTCAAGAGGACTTGATAAATAGGAAACCAGGAAAGAGCTCTTGAAATTTTAGAAGTTATAAAAAATCTGTCTTCAGCAGTGTTGTTGTGGTCAGATAATTTTACAAACCATTATCATGAAATCTTTAGGGAACAAATGCCAATATTTAAAATACATAAGACTCACAGATGCAAAAACTTCAATAAAATATTAATGCATATTGTCTAGTAGCCTATTCCAGTAATAATCCCCCCAGCCTAAGCATATCTTATTGCTGGAATGTAAAAATAATTTACATAAATGAAGCCATTTTATAATTCTTGAATGAATAACTAGGTCAAGGGGAAAGGCTAGAGGCATTCTTGATAAATATAAAATATAATGTATATTTAATACAAATATATAAAATATTTGATAATATGCATTTCTGAATTTTAAAAAACTTCTAGAAAAAGGAATATAATGCAATTTTCTTGTAATCTAATAACCTATTGGAAACCATCAATTAAAGTATATTTAGCCATTAAAAAATATGGGCACTCCCCTTAAAATCAAGAACACAAAATCCTGCAATCATTGGTATGGTTCATCATTGATTTGAAATTTTAGACAATGAAATAAGACGAGAAAAACATGAAGCTGCATACTGCAAAGTAGTAAAGCAGCATTATCTGTCTTTACAGACAATTTGATTGTTTACCTGAAGAGCCCAAAGGAATCAACTTCTTAAAACTGCTTTAATTAATAACAAGCTCAGATGGAGTGGCCGGTTAACAATCCCACATACAGACATCAGTATCTTTCTGACATAGTAGCAGTAACAAGGAAAGTTTAAAAAACCGTCTCTATATTTTTAATTAAAAAAAATTCCAGTAATAAACTTACAGAGACTCCGTAAAGTCACTAATAACATTTTATTCAGAGACACAATTTCTGAATAAGTGAAGTGACAAAATATCCTTCTGGGTAGGAAGACTTATATTAATTTTTATATACACTTAATACAATTTAGTAGAACTAATTCATAGAATCTAAAAATGTAATAGTTAATACATTTGAATCTATAGAATTCTATTTTTTAACCTTGAAAAATTATTCTAAGATTTACCTAGAACAACACATCTACTGGAATACAACGGTAATTTGTTTCTTGTAAAATAACATTCGCTTTTGGAGGAGGGAAACCAGGCCCCCTTACCAGACATTAAACAGATAAATTTACAATCTAATAATTAAAATGGTATTTTTCTGGTCACGGAATGGATAGACCATTGATGATCAGAGCAGAAAAAACCTTTAGAAACACGCAAGTGTTTGTAAGAATTTAGTATGTCATAATCTCAATAATCAGAGAAATAGTAATTGGACTGAATGATTGTTTGAAAAAAAGTAAATTAGATTTCCTATCTCACATTTTATAGGAAAATCAATTCAAAATGCACTAAAGTTTTAAATGTAGGATATAAAGGCAGATGGTGGAAATATATGTATTTGACTGGGGGAGGAAATGCTAAGCATGACTCACAAAAAAAGCGTCCTATAAATAGCTCTTCTCTTTGCTTTGGTTGATCATTATTCTTAAGGTTTGGGCTATATTTTATTCTATATTTATTTATTTATTTTTAAGGAATTTCTACACCCAACATGGGGCTCGAACTCCTGACCCTGATATCAGGAGTCGCATGCTCCGTAGACTGAGCCAGCCTGGTGCCTTCAATCATCGTTCTTAAAATATTATACTAACCCATCAAACTGTCATTTTATGTTTCATGACCCACTAGTTGAAAATAGTATATATGTTTTTCTCTCAAATTATTCTCCCATAAAAAAAAAAAAAAAACCAAACCAAACCTCACAGAAGTAGAAAATATTGTCCAGTGCTGGGCTTAAATTTACCATAAATATTTTTTCTCCCATGAAATTATGTGTCACATTTTAGACATCAGGAGACTGGGTCCTAAGCTGTCCCAATTTGAATTTTAACTTTTCTACCTTTTAAAAACTAACCAGTAGACCGTAAAGAATGTAGCAGTGTTGGCAATAAGAGTTCACAGCTAGCTTCAAATCTCGGATTCTGGAAACGCCTTTGCCTGGCTGGAATGTTTCGTTTGCTTTGGGCATTCTGCAAATAAGATGCTTTGGGGACACCACTTTCTATCTCCCCCAAAATAATTTGAAAACACTCTTGACTTGCTCAATGGCACAGGCCACCAAACTGGTTTGTCATTTCATTGTTTAGACATGAAATAGATTCATCTGTCCATCACCAATCAAGCCTGTATTAACCTCCAACATAATTACAGCAACTATTTCCTATGACACTTCAAATTTCACTAACTCGCTCTTAGAAATCCATGGTAACAATGGAATATTATGCAGCCATCAAAAGGAATGAGATCTTGCCATTTGCAACGACGTGGATGGAACTGGAGGGGGTTATGCTGAGTGAAACAAGTTAATCAGAGAAAGACATGTATCATATGAGCTCACTGATATGAGGAATTCTTAATCTCAGGGTTGCTGGAGTGGTGGGGGGTGGGAGGGACGGGGTGGCTGGGTGATAGACATTGGGGAGGGTATGTGCTATGGTGAGCGCTGTGAATTGTGCAAGACTGTTGAATCACAGATCTGTACCCCTGAAACAAATAATGCAATATATGTTAAGAAAAAAAAAGAAGAAGAAGACAGCAGGAGGGGAAGAATGAAGGAGGGGAAATCGGAGGGGGAGACCAATCATGAGAGAGGATGGACTCTGAAAAACAAGCTGAGGGTTCTAGAGGAGAGGGGGGGTGGGGGGATGAGTTAGCCTGGTGATGGTTATTAAAGAGGGCACTTCTGCGTGGAGCACTGGGTGTTATGCACAAACAATGAATCATGGAACACTACATCCAGAACTAATGACGTAGTGTATGGTGATTAACATAACAATAAAAAATTAAAAAAAAAGAAATCAGTGGTAAAAAAACACCACCAAAGTTCCTCCCATCCCTCTCCAACAGCTGTGTCTTGTGGAGAACACGAACTACGTTCTCTGTCTCTAAAATCGGCTGAGAGCATTGTCCTAAAAAGAGCCAGCTTCTCTGGGGAGAAAGCTTAGCTGACTCCAACTGTATGATAAAATGTAGTGTTCCAATTAATAAAGCACACCTTCCATTACAAAAAAAATGGAAGCGAATTTTAACCAACTGAGCCACCCAGGCGCCCCAGGAAGCGAATTTTAGAAATACTATTTGATGGAGCCAGAGAGGAAGACAAAATAAATTGCATATTTCCTTTTACCATAAGTGACATTTTCTCTGCAAGTCCACGCACCCAGATAATCCAACGGGTCAGCAATTGTGTTGAGTTCCTAAATATCACTTGACGAATTAAGCAAAGCGCCTCAGCCTCACAATGTTTACTTAGGAAGCGCTTCTACTTCCAGACCAGTGTCAAACCTGTGTCTCGTCCCCTTACTTGGGGTCTCCCGAGGACGGTGGCCGGCGCAGAGGCCGGCAGGCACCCCGGGGCTTGGGAGGGGAGACTCCTGAAACGTTTACAGATTCCAGTGCGGTTCTGCCCCCAGACTTCTCCGTCCTGGCCTCGGTCCGGGGCGTCGGGAAGTGAACAGTGCGGGATTTTTCGGGTTCTTTGAAAAGACCAAGCGCAATCGCCCTGGGCCGGCGCGGAGCGGGGGTCCCAGGACGCCCCCTGTCCTTCGGTGAATCACCCAGGCCAGGCGCGGAGGCGGCCGGCGGCTCCGGGTGGTCACCCACGGGCGCAGAGCGCCTCCCGCCGGCGGGCCTCGGGGCTGGGGCCGGCCAAGAGCTCTGATTCCCCGGGAGGTGAGGCTGGAATGAAAACACTCCTCCAATTCAAGGAAATCAGTGGGTGGACAAGGGCAGAGAAGAGCGTCTCCGCCTGGACTGTGTTCTTCGACATCAGTACTTGCCATTTCTTTGCTGCTGGGGAACCGCACGCCCTTTGCACAACCAGTGATCTGTTTACGGAGGCGGATTGTAGCATCTTTGACGGATTCGCAGCCTCAGAAATGGGTGCCCTTGATCACAGGCACACCCTCAGGGGTGCTGCCCTGGGTTTTTGCAGACTGTGGCCATCCCGTGCTTCTGCCCCCACCCACCCCCGCCACGGCACCACACCGCCACCTTCGGTCGGCTGTGCCCCGCCCCCTTTGCGGAGGCCGTGGCTGGGGGGGGAGGGGTTGCTCTGGCCACCGTCCTGCTGTGGCTCACATTCAGAAGGAAGGAGGCATTCCGATGAGCACTTTTTCTCAACACACAGCAGATTGGTGGGCTGGAGACAGCCCAGGCATCACTCCATCTGTTTTTCTGGCGGCACGGATTTCGCTGGAAAGCTCTCTGCCAGCAGGTCTCCGGGTCCAGCCTCTGACTGCGCTTGTAAAGGGGGCCCGCGCCTCCCCCGCGCTGCCTGGCTGGGCCCCGGAGGCCTCGCTGTCATGAGAAAAGAATCCACCGGTCCCGAAACTCGCTATTTTTAGGTGTTGGCGGATTTGAGCCAGTTTCCTGAGTGTAGTAATTACTCAAATATTTTTTTGAAAAGGCCTTGTAAAATTACAACACACATCTTAACTGTACTCGGAAATTCAAACGGGTTTAAAATGCCATGCAGCTAACTGGCGAAGACAAGTGATAGACGTCCTTGCGCTGCTCTCTTGGGC
This sequence comes from Callorhinus ursinus, assembly GCF_003265705.2. Taxonomy (NCBI): domain Eukaryota; kingdom Metazoa; phylum Chordata; class Mammalia; order Carnivora; family Otariidae; genus Callorhinus; species Callorhinus ursinus. Next base: position 88,287,505 of record NW_027397065.1, on the reverse strand, counting down.
TGGCCCTGCCCCCTCCTCTGCTCCTGTCCATGCGCCCCCCTGATTCCTCAGCAGTGCCAGGTTCGCGCCCAGGCACGCCTTTCCAGAGCAGCTTCTCTACTAGATGCAGGACTTGTGTGTCCCACGGCTTCCTGGACATTTCCTCAGACCTGACCTTTCCAAAAGGGAATGCCTCCTGCTCCCGGCAAGGTGCTCCCCTGGGGAGAAAACTTGGTCAGTGGCTCCCGCCACCGAACTGGGACCCGCCCTTTGCCCTGCCCTTTGCCTCACTCCCTATTGACCTTGATGATGCTACTTTCAGACTCTATGATGAATCGGCTTCTGGGTCCCCTGTACCCCCACCAGCCTGGTCTCACTGTGTCTCTTCCCGTGGAACCAGTGCACCGACTGGCCCCCCAGCCTAGTTCACATAAACACAGACATAAACACGTACATCCCATTTCGATAGCTCGCCTCGGAGCCCTGCAGGTCTCCACCTCTCCCCAGGGCCTGTGACAGTTGAGTCATGTGCCTGTGTGTCCTGAGGTGGATCCTATCTCTGGTTGCTTAATGTCGGGTACAGAAGCTCCTGACACCAGTGATGGTTTAGCAACGATGGCAAAGAGGGACGTCTCCAGCCGACCCACCCCCAAGTTTGTTCAACGGAACAAAACACTCACCCCAAAGTTCGGCTGGGAATGGAAAACGGTCAGAGAAACCGAAAAATTAATGAGGTCATTAGAATGGGGGGCAGTGAGCGGTTCCCTTCCATCAACAGGGAAGTTGGAGCCTGCCCAGGAGCAGAAAGCAGGGAGCAGTGCTCCCTAGGCCACATCATCCCCTCATTAGAGAACGGAGCTCCAAGAAACAAAATTCAAAAGGAAATTCTAGCTTCTCTAAGAACCTCAGAGGGATGACATCATGAGCACACATCGGGCAGGTGCAACATACAGGTTGCTCTGGCAGGCATTTCACGTGTGCTGATCCTTTCAATCTTCACACAGTCTGAAGCCTAAGTCACAACTCTTGTCCCCCTTCTGCAGGTGAGCAAACTGAGGCCACTGAGGTTAATCAGCTTGCCAGAGACCCCACAGTCAGGAAAGGGCAGAGCCATTGCAAAGAAAACTGGCTCCATAGTCCCTGTTCCTAACCAAGGAACAGATCTGAGTTTGGGAGTGGGCTGTACGCCCTGCTGCAAGTCCTAAAACCGGGAAATTTCAGCAAATTCCATAGGCTAGACTGTCTCGGACTCATGTACCCAGAATGGCTGCCCCCCTTACAGAGCCACTGCTTCCGGCCATGGCAGTAAGGTTCGGACAGGACTGCCCCTGACCTCAGCCGGAGGGGGGCACGGCAGCGAGGGGCGACTCAGCTGCAGGTGTCCGGGATGAAGGAAGTAAGGATCTGGAGTATAACAGACACAGGAAGTGCTTCTTGTTGTAGAGGTTATAGCCAGGGAGCAAGGGGAATCAGGAAGTGGAGGGGCCTGCAGGAGGTAAGAATGATGCACAGAAACGGGAACATTCCTGTTTCACATTCCGGTTGTCTTTTTACACCCCAGTTTCGTATCCATTTATATATACGTATGTATATACATATATATATACACAAGGAAGCACTGGTCCTATAAATGGAATGCAGGTCCCACTGTAAGACACGTGCACCATGTGAAGTGTCCTGAGGTGCCTTTAGAATAGACCCATTGTTTCACTTGCTAAGGCAGTGGCTTCTGTGTGCAGCACCAAAGCATCCACCCCAAGCTCCTCGGTGGGAACCTAGAAGCTCTCCCTTCCTCCATATGGGATCAATTATGAGGCCCGATGATGATTTTACCTCTGAAACATCCTGTGGCAGAGTCAGTACTGTCTGTTGGCCAGACCCGTTTCCTTTCTGCTCTGGGCTCAGCTTGACTACACTTTGGAGACTCCCTCATATGTGCTGGGACCACAGGCCCGAGTTCTGACAGCCGGGACGTGGGCAGGAGTCCCGTGTGGGCCACCGCAGGCCTGGCCCCCAACCTCCTGCGGGATCTCCCATCCTCTATGATCCCTCTCCGGCCGGCACTCTGCAGAGGACAGCCAGCCCCAGGGGAATGGACGGAGGGAGGCTGGGTCCCTGAATGACTACATGGAGTGGACCCACCCTGCCCCAGCCAGGCCCCATCGCAGACCCACACTGGGCTGGGATGTGAATAAGAAATAAACTGACTATTCCACGCACTGAGGTTTGAGGTTGCTTCCTACAGCAACGACAGCTACTTGACTAATCTCTCTTCTCCGAGGTAATCCTTCCAAAGCTGAGGCTGTACCCATCACTGCCTTTCTGCCTCTCCCCGTGCCCTCCCCGCCTCCAGCCAGGCTCTCCAACACAACCCCAGCTGCTAAGGCAGAGTGAGCCTCCTAAAGCCCAAGTCGGTCCATCTGCTCCGTGGTGTACACCTGACAATGACACCTCCAAATGCAGCCTTTGAGGGGCTCTAATATGGCAGGTGATCTTCGCAGGCCTGCTTTTGTCTCTGGTGCCCGCCTCAGGTTAGCTCTCTGTTGCCACCCACAGGGCTGGCCACAGGAGCTCTGGGCGTCTCTGTCCTCTGGGTATCTCTCTCTCCACACTCTTCCTGGAATCTCCTTCCATCTGTCCGCTCTCTACTTCCCTCTGTCGGCTTAACTCCTCTGCATCTTGTGGGATCAGTCTGGCAACACCCCATCCGCGTCCCCCCAGGAACCCGCACACCACGCAGGTCACTGTGTTTTCTGCACGAGGACACTTGGCACAGGGACTGTGTTGGTTGTCTGTGTCGCTGACACACAGCAGGGCCTCAACAACTACCCCTCAGTGAGGACAATAAAAAATATCTCCAGACATTGCCAAATGTCCCCCAGGAAACAAAATGGGCCCCACGTGAGAAGCCCTGCTCTGGGGTCATGTCAGAGGAGGAATCGTCTGCTAACCCTAACAAGAAATCAGAGGGCACATTATCTTGATGAGGTCACCCTAGTCAACGCTGATTCGAAACCAGATTTTGTCCAAACTGGCTCACAGAAACAGAGTTGTGGGGACCAAATTCAGAACAGATTCAGGGTGGCAGACATGGGGCCTACCGAATACCCGCCAGCTGCTGCTTCTTTGCTGACAGACCCAGGCTTTTTCAGCTTGGCAATATGCCCAGCACAAGCAGTATCTTGAGACTGGTCTAGGCCATTCTGGATCATTCCATATCTTCATATCCCAGCCTCTCATGCCGGTAAGGGTAGCCTTATGACCAGCTCTAGTCAAGGAACTATAAGGGGAAGTCTGGTGCGAGGGTTTCTTAGACATTTGTGCTTTTCTGACAGAAAGGGTCACAAGCAGCAGACACCACCCTCCTTCAACCTCCCTCCCTCCTTGACTGTAGGCATGAGGGCTAGTGCTGGGGGCAGAGCGGTGGGGGGTGGTGCGGAGTCACAGATGGGCCAACTCAGGCCTCCTGGAGCGCATGCCAAGGCCCTCTACCAGCCGCTTCCTTATTATGAGCGGGAAAGAACACTTGGCTTTTGTTTGAGTTCCTGTAGTAGGTTGAATAGTGGCCCCCCCATTCATGTCCACCTAGAACTTCAGAATATGACCTTATCTAGAAGTAAGGTCTTTGCAGATATAACTGATTAGGGATCTTGAGATGAAGTCATCCTGGATTTGGGGTGGGCCCTCAACCCCATGACTGGGGTCCTTACAAGAAGAGAGGGCACAGAGATAGTCCTGGGCAGAAGGCCACATGAGGGCAAGAGGCGCTGAGTGGAACCCCGCGGCCACATGCCCAGGGATGCCAGGAGCCGCCAGGAGCTGCAGGAGGGACCCTCCCCGGGGGGCTCTGGAGGGCAGCTGGGCCTGCTGACAACTTGATCTCAGGCTTCTGGCCTCCAGAACCATGAGTCAATTTCTATTGTTTTAATCCATCCAGTTTGTGGTCATTTGTTATGGGCAGCCCCAGGAAACAAATATAGCCACTTTTAGGAAGTCTTCTGTTCCTTTAGAAGAACCGACTCATGAGGACATGAACGGAGAGCCAGCTCAGAACGCAGATTGGGGGTTTTTATTTCCAGGTGCGCTCCTCTGAGGATAAGGTAAGGCAGCCAGTTTGAAGGTCACTGTGGGGAGAAATGAAGGCTGTCTCTTCTATTTCTTGGTGGGACCTTTTTTTTTTTTTTTTTTAATTTGGCTCCTAATATTTACCACTCATTTATTCTTTATTTTTTATCATTGAGATGTTTATAAGGTGGAAGATTTATACAATCTGAAGAGAAACCAGAGTATCATTGAGACTTTTAAAATAGAGAATATGCATGATACTTCATTTATCTTATACTGTGAGGAAACACGACGTTCCACACAAATTGGTATCACAGAGAACGGAGGCTTACCATTTTCTGTGTTCACAAACTTCTAATATACTCTACTTTATACCTATTTAAAATTTAATATTAATTTGAAGCACTTTGAAATATCTATTTTCTGCTTTCTCAAACCAATATTTTTAAATGTGCTGTAATTTATGCAAGAATTTTTTTAAAATTCCATCTCATTTATATTAATAAAAATTGTATATATTTAAGGTATACAAGATGGTGACTTAATACACATATACACAGCAACACGATTACTACAGTGAAGCTAATTAACATATCCACCTTGTCACATAGTTTATGTGACCCGCCTTTTTTTTTTAGGTGGGGCCTTTTGAAATCTGCCCCCTCGCACAGAGCTCACCTTCTAGTGAAGGACCATGTATGCCTACGAGGGTCAGGGAGTACCTCTTTGGACAAAAAGAGTCCAAGCATAATTTGGGGGCCCCTCTCTGTCTAGATTCCCTACAGACCATTTCCCCAATTCTTCCATGTTCCATTAGGTCATATTCCGTGTGACATACCAAAGTTAATGTTTTATGGGGTCTAATTTGTAGGATTTGCTTTCCTGAGCCCCCAACTTGGTCATCCCTATTGGGCCTTGGTTGTGGGCCAGCCTCAGAATCCTCATCTGAAAAGCAAAGAGTCTGACCTGACCATCTGCAGGACATCTGCTTCTCAAGTTCTGTGAGAGGGGCAGTCCTGGGATCCTGTGCTGTTTGAAGGGGACAATTCCACAGAAACACTGGAGTAGGGCTGGAGACAGTGCTCATCAAAGGAGGTCACACTCACGTCACCAAAGAGAGCACCAGAAGCTGGGAAAGGGACACAGCAGTACCTCGGCAGTGGGCTTGCCAATAAAAGACCGAACGAACCCGAATTCGATCAAGACCTTAGATTCAACGGCCAATTTACAGAAAAATATAGATGACAGGGAATGTGTTAAATGATACCACAGGGAGACATAAATGGCAAGATCCAGACTGTGGGACAAATGAACCATGTTCTTCAACAATAGATTCCCTGCCCCCCGCAAAAAAAAAAAAAAAAGATGACAGAGAAATCACAGATTAAAAGCATTAGAAGATACAAATCAATACATAGACCTTTTTTTTGACAAAATCACCAATAAAAAATTTTATAAGATAATCAAAGATATTTATTATGGATCAGATATTTGGTGATATTAAGTAAGACATTAGTACTACTTTGATGTGGAAATATTGTAGTTATGTTTCAAAACACATATGCTTATAACTTACTAATGCATACTGACTTATTTGTGGGTGAAAGGACATATTATCAGGGATTTGCTTCAAAATGATTGGAGAAGGAGAAAGCAGGAGAGGACACTGGTGAACAAGTTTGACCTTGAGTTGATAGTTACTGAAGGGGTTCGATATAGTCTCTCCAATGTTGTCAAGTTTGAAACCTTCCATAATTAAGGATAAAAGGAAGATAGTGTTGCAGAAAAACTCACTCTCAAGATTTCCTTTAACGAGTGGCACTGGTGCCTGAAACTTTCAAAGAGCTCAGCATCCGCCTTGCAGGCAGGCAGGAAAACTTCCTTCACGAATGAACACAGAATCAGTAGGGCACCACCTGCTGCACCCCATCATATTATTTGCCTTCTGGTGACCAGAGATTACCCACAAGGTAGACATTACTCACAGAGCCTTACAGGCTGCCCTCCATGGTACGTTAGCATTTTCTGAATTGGTTGCAGTACCGGATGCTTTCTGCAGCAAATGACAGTGACCTGCCCAGAACACGAAGCAATTCGGGAGCGGTTATCACTGCAGATGCCGGGGCGGGGGGAGGGGGGCTGGATAAGGGGCTATGGTGTAGTATTGCTGGGGTTTGGGGCCATCTTTCCCATATTTGTCCTGGTTCCCAGGGCACTGGTCCCATCTCTCCTCTGGTCTCAAGGTGGCTGCAGTGGTACCAGGCATCCTACGCACATAGAACTGTGTCCGCTGGTGACACAGGGAGCGTATTCTGGTAGGTCTCTTCTTCTTCACCTGGAAGACTTTCCCAAGAGGGTCCTGGCAGCCTTCTTCTCTAGAATGGAGGTGTGTATGGAGCTTATGTTGGTACCGGCAGACAGAATGACAGCACCGGGAGCGACAGAGACCCTTTCTGCATACGTGGCCATGCAAATACCTGAGCAGGACCAGGGCTCTGCCAGCCAGAGCAGAAAGGTGCAGTGGGAACAAAGAACTTGCGTGGGCAACCAGCAGCATCTGCCTAGAGGTTGACATTTCAAACCAGGAGAATTCAGGCTCACGTCTGCATGTCCAAGGTCTCATGAGAATTGACATCGCTGGCCACCTGGGAGGGTCCTGCATTCCTGCTAGCTGTGGGGGAGTGCCCTTACACTCCTTCACACCAGGCAGGTGCTCTCCCGGACCCTACAGTTCCCACCACTCCTCATTCAGGTCACAGTGGGGCCCCCGTTATTCTCCTCCCAGCATCCCACGCCCCCTGCACTGTGACTGCGGCTTCTTCCATCAGGAGGTGGGGGCTATTTCCCCACCTCTTGAATCTTGTCAGTGCTTCATCACTTTCTTGGGCTCACAGAATGGTGAGGAAATGAAGGCGTGCCAGTTCTTACTTCAGGCATGTCTGCTCGCTTTCTTGAAACCCTGTTCAGCCGCCCTGAGAACAAGCTGGGGCTAGCCTGCTGGATAATGAGAAACACATGGGCCAGTCAACCCTGGTGTCCCAGCTGCCAGCCAGCCGACTGCCTGCCACGTGAGTGTGGCCCAACTCTAGACCACCCAGCCTCAGCTCACCTGCTAGCTGACTGGAGCCTAGAAGTGATCTGTAAGCCAAGATCCGCTGTGTCTGACACAGCTCAGCAGAACCACACAGTTGATCTGCAGACTTGTGAGCAATACTAAACACTTTGAGCCTCTGTGTTTGGGAGTGGTTTGTTAGCCCGCAGTAGCTGACTAATGCACACACACCCTGATTTTTTTCAGTTACTTACATAACCTATTCAGTTCCTGTGAGCAATTGAGTTTGGGAACACTGAATTAGGCAAAAATTTTCAAGCTTTACTGTGCTTGAAATTGCCCGGGGGATTTACTTAAGATACAGATTCCCGGACCTCACTCTGCGTAAGCTTCAGATCGGGTTAGCCCTGGCTATCTGCCTTTTAACCAGCATATCTGATTCTGGACCAGGAAGTCCGTGGTAGTCAAAGCTTCGGAAACTATTTGTTCATGAGAATGAATCGCTAAAACCGTAGTATAATCTCTAATATTACCCCTCCTCTAACATCAGGAGAGAGAGAGAGAAGAGCTGGTTTTGGCCACAGAAGGAAAAAGCTGGGCTTATCTGTGAAAACTGATAAGCAGTGAGAAAGACCTCCTCTGCCCAGAGTCACAGGGACTGCAACAGGAACTACATTTGACTTAGTATTAATTCTTTTTTTGCAGAAAGAAACATATTGCTTCTAATTTACATAAAAACCTATGATCAAATACGTACATAATGAAACCCTGGATCTAATTATAAACAGTTGGCTATGGCTGATGAATCAAGTTAGAGGGATTACCTAGAGACAAGCTGCAAAGATAGAGCAGGAGGCCATAGGGAAAAACAAACTTAAAATGTTGGAAAGAAGTAAATAGCAATCTGTGGATAGATCCTGGAAGCCAGGCAAGGCTTTCATTCCCATTGAGTTGGTCAACCGACTGTTGGTCATTTCACCAATGTCCACCCAGGACCTACCATGTGCCAGTCACAGTCTTCAAGGTCGCACACAGCAGGGAAAAGTACAGATAAAAAGCCCCCTCCTTGTAGAACTTAGATTCTAATGGGGTGAGAGGACACAGATGATAAGCAAGGTTAATACAATTCATGAGAGGGCACAGTGGATTGAATTGTGCTCCCCGCCCCCTCCCACCGTATGAATTTCAAGTCTTAACCCAGGATATCAATAGAATATTAGCCTTATTTGGAAATAGGGTCTCGGCAGATGTCATCAAGGGAACACGAGGCCATTAGGGTGAACCCTAATGCAGTATGACAAGAAGAGGAGACAGACATGGGGAAAGCTGCATGCAATGATGGAAGCAAAGAATGGAGTGAGGCACCTACAGGCCAAAGAAGGCCAAGGAAAACAGCAGAAGCTAAGAGAAAGTTATGGAGCAGATCCTCCCCTAGAGACCTCGGAGAGAGAGCACGGCCCTGCCAACACCTTGATTTCGGGCATTAAAGCTCTAGAGAAAGAAAGAGAATACATTTCTGCTGTTATAAGCCACGTAGTTCGTGGTCCTAGGAAACCAACGGAGATAAATGCTAAGAGAACAATAAAGCAGGGAATGGAAGTGGGGAGTGTTGAGGGTTAAGTTTGTAGTTTAGATAGAATAACATCCTTACTAATGTGTGAGAGTGGGTAAGGTGTCACCCACGTGGGTATGTGGGGGAGGAGCATCCAAGCAGCTAGAACAGCAAGTGCGAAGGCCCTGAGGCCCATCTGTGCCTGCTTATGCTTCTGGCTGGAGCAGGCTGGGTTAGGGGATGAGCTGGAAGATGAAGTGGGAGAAAAAGGGAGAAGGACCAGACAGTGGAGGGACTTGCAGGTCATATTAAGCCTGAGTTTGAGAAAGGAAGCCACTGGAGAGTTTTGAGCAGGAGAATGACATAACCTGACTTTTTTTTTTTTTTTTTAAGTATCACTCACAAGCTCCTCTGTGGGGAAAATGCCAAAGAGGGCAAGAATGGAATGTGGGAAACTAGCTAGGAGGCACTGTTTTAAAATATGCTAGAAATAGTGGTGGCTTGAAAGGGCTATAGGTGAGAAGGTGGGAGTGTGGGGTAGCTGTTGGGTTTTGGGTATTTCTGTTGGTTATGGAGAGGGGAGGCTGGGATGACCCCAGGGATTTTGACCCTAGGCACTGGAAGATCCAGAGTAACCACTGTTTTGACTGGTTTGTGTGTGATTTTCTCCAGTTTATTTAATGCACACGTTCTAATAATTGCTCTAATATCCACATGTACAGTACAAAACGCCTGAACCAAAACAGTCATTTGTAGTTTTGTTACCGTTTGCCAAAAAGCCTTAGTAGGCAAAACACGGATCGTTGTTACAATGTCTTGAAGTGTCAAGCGCTTAGTAACGTGTACTCACCCATGATACAGTGAAGCCGGAGAGCACATTGAAAGAGTTTGTTTCAATGTTTAAAATGAACGCTGGCCCCAAGCCCTGAGCTTCCTTAAGTTGCCTGGCCAGGGAGTGCATCCGCTGGGCAGGGACCAGGGCAGGCGGGGGCTCCCTCTGGGGCCTGGGCACTGGAGGGGCCGCGGTGTCCATCACCCTGGCTAGGCTCATGGGGCACACGCAGGTTTACATAATGACACTCTGGCATTTGCTCTGGACTTCACAGAACGTGTGGTTAGCGGCATAGTCCTAACAACACCATTGTCGATCCGGGCTTGGGGCATTCTCTGGACACCAGGGGACTCGCCCAGTGGACAGGATCGCTATGGAGTCCTGCCAACCTTGTGCCAGCCGCGAGCCCAGACACCCAAGCACGTGGGCCGCTGCTCTGATGGGCAGCACTGCTGAGTCGGCCTCCGTAAGTCGCGCCAGCGAGCTAACTGTAAAGTTTTAACCTCATTCTATACATAGAAATCACTTTTAAAAAGGTAACAAAAATGCCTGTAAGAAGACCCACCAAGGAGGGTCCTGCTCCGGCCGGGGCAGCAGCTTAGCCGGCAGCGCCGCCCCGGCAGCGGGTGAGCGACCCCGCTCCTCCGGGAGGACGCGGGCGAGCACCTGGGGGGGGGGGGGCGCGGGCACGAGTGACCGCAGCGCGACCGGCTGCGCACGGGCCCCTGAGGTTGGACAGCAGGGAGCTTGGGGCACTTTTGTCCTTTTCCTGGGAGAGCGGCCGGACCGCAGTCCGTGCTGGCCCGGCCCACACGTACCGCGAGCTGGCGGCCGCCGGGCCAGGCCCGGGGCGGGATCCCAGACCTCGGCCGGCGGTGCGGAAACTTCCACCCAGCCGCAGCGGCGGCGGCGGCGCCGGCGCCGCCTCATCTCTGCGCACGCGCAGCGCGACCGGGCGCCTGCCGCGGACCCCGGTCCCAGCGCGCATGTCTTCACGCCTAGGCCTGCTCCCGGCGGCAGGAGGCGGGGCCAGCGGAGGAAGCCGGGGCGAAGGCGGCGGCGCAGCGGCCCCCGCACTTCTTCCTCGCCCCACCGCAGCCAAGTCTAGTCTAGAAGGACCCACGCCGCCGTCGCCGCCGCCGCCGCCGCCCCTCCAGCCCCTCCCAGTCGCGTCTCCTTCCGACGCGGTGCCCTCCGGGGGAGCGCCCCACTGCGCAGGCGCGGTAACCAAGGCGGCGGTGTCTAGTGAGGATTTGAAATCGGCCGCGCGTGCGCACTGACGTCCCGGCCCCGGCGAGGGAGGCCGCGCTTCCTCCCCGCCCCGCTCCCTCCCCGCCCCTCATTGGAGCGGAGGCGGCGGCGCCCCCTCCTTCCCCCGCGCCCTGTCGCCGCCGAGAGTGTCTTTTCGCTGCCGCCGCCACCGCTGCAGGAGCAGGGAGCGAGCGGCGCGAGCGTGACCGAGCGCCCGGCGCACGGCGGCGGCCCTCCCGCGGGTCCCGGGCCGCGCGGCGCCTGGGCCCGCCCCCTCGGCCCGGCCGCCCGCCCCTCTCCGATGGCCTCTCCCCCCGGCCCGTGTGGAACGCCGCCGCCGCCGCGGCCCCCGCGCCCGCCCCGCGCCGCCTGAAGGGAGCCCGACAGGCCCGAGCCGCCCGCCGCGGCCTGTCCCGGGC
>NW_027397065.1:88182208-88275955 GCF_003265705.2 Callorhinus ursinus | reverse complement strand
CGCCCCCACCGCCCGCGCCCGGCCCCGGCGCGCTGCCCCCCGCGCTGCTGACGGCGCTCGGGCCCGCGGCCGAGGGCGCCCGGCGGCTGCACAAGTCGCCGTCGCTGTCGTCGTCGTCGTCGTCCTCGTCTAACGCCGAGTCGGGCACCGAGAGCCCGGGCTGCTCGTCGTCGTCCTCGAGCAGCGCCTCGCTCGGCCGGGCGGGCGGCGGCCGCGGCGGCGCCTTCTTCCACTTCGCCGACGGCCCGCCGAGCGCCCCCGGCGCGGCCAACGGGCATCCCGGGCCGCGCGGCCCCGCGCCCGCCGGCTCCCCGCCGCAGCACCAGTTCCACCCGGGCCGCCGGAAACGCGAGAACAAGGCCAGCACCTACGGCCTCAACTACCTGCTGTCGGGCAGCCGCGCGGCCGCGCTGAGCGGAGGGGGCGGCCCCGGAGCCCAGGCGCCGCGGCCCGGCACGCCGTGGAAGAGCCGCGCGTACAGCCCCGGCATCCAGGGGTGAGTGCGGGCCCCGCGCGGGGCGGGCCGGGCTCCGGCTCCGGCTCCGGCTGCGGGCCGCAAGGCTTCCCCTGTTCCCAAAAAATGAAATCCCTCTTGGGAAGGAGCGATCGGCTGCTCGGATCCCCAAACTGGCAGTGCAGCCACGGGGCCGCTGAACGCGACCTGTAATCCTGGAAGCGGGTGTCAGATGCTTCACCCTTTTCCCGCTCCCCAAGCCCTCTCAGGGGCCCTTTGTCAAAGTGGGGTGCAGATGGGGGTGGAGGTTTATGTCAGCGGCAGACGGTTTTACTATTGCCGGGAACTTGAATCAAGTGGAAGGCAAATCTGGTGAAATAATAACTTTTTTCTTTTTGAGAAGATCCTTTTGGGAGATGATTCGTTTTTGTTTTTGTTTTTTTTTTTTGGGGTTTTTTTTTTTTTTTTTTGGTACTGATGAACTTTAACCGACAGTGCATTTAGAAGTAATTTTTTTGGGTGAGGGCTTTAGGATTTAATTTTTTTGCAGAAATTAACGTAGAATATCTTTTTTAGTTTTTAAAAAGTAGTTGATAGCCTTCAAAGAAGACAAAAACGTTTGTAGCCTGTGTTCTTTGAAAGATGTTTATTTTAAATGCTTCCACGTTGGCCTAGAGGGGATTAGAAGTTCTGTTTAAGTTTAGTGCAGTTACAAATGACAGGGACTGGTTAAAAGAACAAAAGGTGAGGGGTGGGGCGGGAGTGTGGGTTGAAGCACTCCCAGGTGAGGCTGCTCCGGTGGGAGAGCTACCTACCCAGCCCTTTGCCTTCCTGTGCTTTTCAGAGCACCTGGAAACAAAGCATTTGTACATAGATTTTATGTCAGTATTTCAAGACTTAAATCATAAACTTTCTTTGCAAGTTGCATCCTGATTTAAAAGCTGCCTAAGCATTTTCCAGGGTAGTAGGATTGTTTACAAATACTGTAGTTTTTCAAATCCAGCAATTGCTAGATACTGAGATGACTTCTTAAAGTAACTCATTTTTCTTATAAATCTGTTTATTCGACTTGGAAAATACTAAGTTGATACTGCTTTAAAGCAAGTGAGATACACCCTAAGAGCTTCTTGTCCTACAATTCGTTTCACCTGGTTTGGGTTAGAAGCGTTACTTTCTTAAATGTCCCGAAGCCCCAGAGTGTGCATTTCCGCCCCAGGTAGGAGTCTTCCTCTTCTTGCTTCTCTCCCCCCAGTCCCTACTTGTCTGGCTGTCCGAGACGGGGTGGTGGGGAGCTATTTCTGGATGTATAGCATCATACCTGAGTTCCTTGGTGGGGAGGCCGGGGGGTGGGGTGAGGCCTGCAGGTTTCCAGCCTGTCATGTCCCTGGGACTGACTCTGTGTCTTAGCACTAGGAAAATTGGAAGACATGTGGTCTTCACTTGTGGAGCATTTTGGGGTCCAGACGGTCCCAATTCTTGCTTCCTCCGTGAGCGGCTGGCAGCGGCGGAACCATGCCCTTTTGCAGATTACTCAGGCCCTGGAGCCTGTTTTCAGTAAGCTTCAGTATGTACGTTACTCTTGTTTTTTTTTTTTTTTTTTCTTTTTTTAAGATTTTATTTATTTGGGAGAGAGAGCGTGCATGCCCACACCTGGGGGGGAGGACAGGGAGCCGAGGGAGAGGGAGAAGCAGGCTCCCCACTGAGCAGGGAGCCCAACTTGGTTGGGCTTGGTCCTGGGAGCCTGAGACCCTGACCTGAGCCCCCAGGCACCCCAGCTGCTGCTGCTTTTATTGAAGAATGAGCCCGCTAAGTACCAGTTCTTTGTTAGGGTCTGAGGCAGTGATTGCCTGCAACACGCCTGTCTCTTGATCCTGGCTCTGAACCCTGGAGCTCCATGTGAGTGCCCCTGCCCAGCACACACTAGCACAGCGTCCTTGTCCAGCTGTGCAGACCTTCCCTCCTCCGCGTGCATCTCCCCAGTCTGGTCTTCCATCAGATCCTCTGCCCTTTCTCTTTACCCTCATGCAGATCGGTCACCTCTAGTGGAGATTGCTCCAGTGGCCCGAGGTGGTTCTCTTACACACACTGTTGCCGGCCTCTGGGCCTCCCCCACAACTGCCAGTTGGGATAATCTCCTCCATCAGCAGGTTTGGTCAGGTCTGAGGCCTTTAGAACCATGTGATGGTGTCTGTGGGGTCCTTCTGAGGTTAAAGACTGAAGCCTGAGACTCTCAGCATGCCTCCAGGCGCTACTGTTCTGGGCCTTGCCCCTCTGAGGGTCCTCCCCCGCCACCCCCTGCTGGCCTGTGAGATTTCTGCTCAGAGGCCACCTGTAGGGTTGAAGAGTAGCTTCTGAAGCAGCGGGTTCCACGTCATAACTTACCTGACTAGGAGCCAGTGCAGTCGTGCTCCTGGTAATGCTCCTTTTTTTCTCCTTGGCTGCCCACCCTTCCTCGCCTGCCTCTGTGGGTGATGTGTACCCCTCGGGGTCTGTCCACTTATTGCCGTTTCTGCCTGGAGGAGGCTGCTGGGATTGCCTGCCGGGCACCTAGAAGGGTGGGGTGCCTCTGCTTGGTTTGCTACTCTGAATGCTTCTTGCAGGCCGTAGTTTCAGGAGGGACAGGGCAGAGGAGTAGTAAGGCAGAGGAGCACTTAACTGTGGAGCTCAGCCTGTGGTCAGAGGAGGGAGATGTTCCTCCTCGTGATCCTTTCCATGGAGGTCCGCTGGGCTTCTAGCAGCTACCTTTTTGGTATCAAGAAATTAGCCTGTCTAGAACTTGGTGCTGTCCACCAGCTTACTCAGAGCGATGAGGAAGGCCACCACCATGTGTTTCATCTGTAGCTCAGAAGGGGAAAGAACTGTGATAAGACAGCCCTTGGCCTGGTCAGTAGAAAAGAGCCTTGTTGAAGAGCAGTGGCTCGGGCTTATTGTGCAGGCCCAGGACGGGCATTTCTGGACGGACCGTGTCTGTAGTCCTTAAGAAAGGATGAGCAGTTGCCTGATGCTGTGGGAGCGTGAGTAGCATCAGCCGAAGCCAGTCGGGCGTTTGCGTGGTAGCCCGTGGAGCAGCCTGTGCTGTTTGCTCTTTTCTGGGACAGAGGACTCTGCCCTTGGAAAGTGTACTGGTGGCCTGGCCCCACAAGGTTGCCAGTCTGCTTTCAGCCCTGAGCAAGGTGAAGAAGCTAGCCAGTGGAGGAGGATGGGGGTCAGAACGGGAACCCTCAAAGCCTGGAAGGGAAGTGCTCGTTTTGGAGCTGCTCTACTTCTTGTTCCATGTTTCCGTTGAACTCTCAAACTTTTGTTTTGGGAACGGTATAAAATGTGCCCTCTTCCTGGGCTTCTGACTTAGAGACGCAGGCAGCTGTGGACGGGCTTCTGGGCCCTGCGCTTCCCAGCCTCCGGTGCCTGTCACCTTCACATGCCCTCACCTCCACCCCCCTGGCCCAGCGAGCTGTTGATACTTTGCCCTGGTCAGTCCTGACAGCTTCAGAAACCTCGTCAGCTTAAAGGCAAAGAAAAGTCCCAGGTGAGGAAGGGTGGGAGCTTGGAGCCCAGGTGCGTCGCTGCATCCTTTCTGGTGCCCTGTAGGGTCCCAGGGAGAGCGTAATGGAATGAGGGAAGGCCCCCAGCCTTGGGCAGGCACTTGAAGGCGGGCACTTGCAGGCTGGACCCTGACCAGGCTTCCACGTGGGCTTTTGGCCTGCCTGCATCGCGCAGCCGTCAATGCAGCATCCTTTCTGCAGGGCCCTCAACAGCGTTGAATTTTTTGACATCTTCTGTTCACTCTAAGTTCAGCTCTTCATCTGAAGTTGGTGAGAAACGGACCCGTGTCGTTCATAGGATGGTTAGCCACATCCCGCAGGACTCCATGTGTGTTGTCTTCACTTTGTTCGGAGAGTCAGAGCCTGGAGGGGTATCTGGGATTCCTCCTCTCCCTCCGCTTGCAGCCTGACTTGGCACAAAGTGGCGCACAGGTGACCCCCCTCCCCCAGCGCGTCCTTGTGGGGACCCAGCGGCAGGGCGCAGGTGAGAGCCCAGCAGGGCCCACGGCAGATGACAGCATGGTCACTCCTGTTGCCTCTCAGTCCCGTCTCCGCCTGGACACATCACGGGCCACGTGGGAGAGGTTAGCGCAAGACCTGCCCTGCAAGGTGATGGTGGCACACACGGGCCTTGTTTCCTCAGTGTTCATCATTTGCAACCCCCCAGCTATAAGGTTGCTGTGGACGGAAGCTGTGCACATTTGTTGCTGCGCTGACCATGTGAAATTAGCTCCTCCTCAAAGGTCCCCCGCCCTGGAACAGTATCGCTTGTTCCTGCCTGGTATGAGTGAGATCGAAAATCTAGTGTGGGTTGCAGGCTGTGATGAAGTTGGGGAAACTTGCGCCTGGTCGCTGAGAAGTGAAGCTGGACACAGTGAGGACTGCCGACACTCAAGGAAGGGGTTGCCGAGGAGGAGGGCAGGACAGAGGCTCTGGAAAAGGATTGGAATATGAAACAGGCTGCAGGAGTCCTTGGGGAAGGTAGAGACCTCCAGTGTTTTTTGCAGAAAGTGGCCTTGGTAATGCTTATGCTGCAAAAGTCACAGTGGGGTGGAGTGGACCCCAACTTGCTGCCGGCAGCTTGTGAAGGAAAAGCAGTACCACAGCAATGCCATTTGCTTCTTAGAAATAACATGGTTGTGATTGAGTGCCTTGGAAGGTAATTTTTCAGTAAATATTTTAAAGTACCAATTTTTCATAACTTTAGGATTTTCCAGACCTCCTTTGGGTCGCTATTTAGTAAGAAATTTTGGTCCCCATTGTAAATGGAGTCATGTACGTCCGATGGGAGGAGGCATCATGGTTATCCTGGAAATGAGGACTTTTTTATGTTGTTTAGGATCTGGTTTTTTTTTTTTTAGTTACCGGATAAAGAGGGCTGTAAAAAAAACAAGACAAAACAAGCAGCAGCCTGTGATGTTGAAGTTGAGAAACCTGGTGTTGATGCTGCACCAGTTCGCAGGCTGACAGGTGAGGGGTCACGGTGTCATGCTCACTGGCTCCCGAGGAGATTGCTGCTGGCCGTGACTCTGGAGAGGCCCCTCTCGATGCTCTGTTCTTCTCCTAAGGCTGCTGAGTGAGTGTGGCACTGGAGTAAAGGCAGATAGGTGACCTTGGTGATTGAGACAGTTGCCCGAGACACCTGTCCCCCATGTCAGCATGTGTCCCAGGTGAGGTGGTCAGGGTGCATCTTCCTACAGTGTGGGATTTGCACTGCCAATTAAATCTCTTACCCTAAGATTTCCATGCCACTGTTGTTCTTTGTTGCTGTGTGACATATGAGCACAAACTTAGCGGCTTAAACCAATACTCATTCACTGTTTCATGGACTGCGTGTCGGAGGTTGGGATGGCTGGGTTGGCTTCCTGTTCAGGCTCTCCACTAGGCTGCACGCAAGGTGTTGGCTGCTGCGTTCTTGGCTGCAGCTCAGGCTCCTCTTGCAAACTTACTCCTATTGGCAGAATTCATTTCCTTGCTGTTGCAGGACTTAGGTCCCCAGTTCCTTGCTAGCTGCCAGCCGGGTCCCTGTCTCAGCTCCTTAAAGCCGTCTCTGCCTTCCTTGACTTGTGCTCCCTCCATCTTCACACAGGCCACAGAGCTTTGAATCTCTGACCATGGCTCTGTCTGCTGGAGGAAGCCCTCTGCTTTAAGGGCTTGTGTGTTTGGTTCAGGCCCACCCAGTAATTGTCTCTCTTAAGGGCATGTGATGATACAGCACGATCACAGGAGTGATGATTTCGTCTCAGCCACAGGTTCTGAGGATCGGGGTGTGAGATCTTCTGGAGGCTTCCTTCCATGTCTGTAGGCATGCTCCTGTAGGTAGACTTAACCATCTTAGGTGATGAGGAGGATGT
Organism: Callorhinus ursinus; assembly: GCF_003265705.2. NCBI lineage: Eukaryota > Metazoa > Chordata > Mammalia > Carnivora > Otariidae > Callorhinus > Callorhinus ursinus. The sequence continues at coordinate 88,269,605 of NW_027397065.1, read as the reverse complement.
GCTTTTCTTTTCCAGGACTTCTCTCCCTTGACTGGATTCCAGCCCATCGTGATGACTCTGATTAGATTGCTGGCCCTGTCCTGGCTCGGTTGTCACGACTGAACTCAGGCAACCAGAGTGACTAGCTCTCAGTGCCTTTCTGTGCCTCTCTCGTATGTCCCGTAAGAGATGTGTATGTGAAAGCCATGCGAACGAATACACAAGAACTACAGCGATTGAAAAGTTCTGTTCACAAGGCCCCCTGCGTTGGCCAGCTTAGGAAAGCTGCCATTCCTCTGGGGGAGGGGGCGTGGCGGGGAGGTGGGGATGCCAGGTGATTCACTCAAGTTGCCTCTGGAACTTAGGTCTACGGATGTAGCAGTCCATCTTCACTTTGCACAGGACCCGCACCACTTGTACGGCAGCTCAAGTTACTGGGAGTGGGGCCTCCCCCCATGGGCTGTGACCCTCACTTCAGAGCAAGCATACGCCCATGCCGTTCATCCCTGGCCCTTCCTGTGGGGCGACCGCTGCTCTTCCAGAGCTGACCACTGACCACTGGTCTCCCACGTCCGCCTGGGGAGGAGGGCTAGGGTCGTGGCTGTATTCCCAGGCCCAGCTGGGTGCTACTAGCCACCTCCGAATGAGGGTCTGATGAATGGGTGAGGGAAAGCGTGGAAGCTTACATGAACAAATGAGGGCCAGTTAGATAGTTTAAATCAAATGCTAAAGGTAATCTTTCTTGTCTTAGAATCTTTGATGATTTGATTGTCAACTTTCAAGTTATTTAAATGCAGAATATTAAAGTAAAATTGATTGTAGTTTTCTTACCTTCCCCAAGAGTGTGGTTAAACCAGTTTTATAGCTTGTAATGTAGAACTGGAAAGCAGAAAGGTTTCAAAAAATTCTCTATTTGAAAGGCATCGCCACTTAGATTTAGCTGGTTTCTTGTTATAAAATTAATACCTCACCGTGGCAAAGTTGGAAGACTCAGGAAAGTATGGAGAGACATTGCCTGTCCCTCAGCCACCTGGTGAGTGTCCTATGATCAGGCTGGGCCTGTCCTGAGCTTCGGGGTGCGTGCTCCGTGCGCCGGCGGCAAAGAGGAGACGGGGTCTTGCTCCTGGCGCACCAGGTCTCTGCGCAGACCTTAGTCCGTCTGCACACCAACGGGGCGGACTTGGTGGGAGAGGCTCTGAGGTTCCCGTTGGCAGGGAGTGTCTTTCGTTGTCAGCAACATGCCTTTTTTGTTGTGGGTTTGTGCCCTTTTATTTCCCAGATCAGCTGCTCTGTGGAACCATTTAGCCCCTCCTGTGGTTTGAGATGGGAGTTAATTTCCTAAGTGATAACATGTGGACGTAGGTGGTTTCTATCTTTTCGTATTTGAGAGAGATTTCAGATGACCATCGTGTTTCTGGACTCCTGTGGATCTGCAGCAGTGGCTAGGATGCAGGAATGGAAGGGAAGTGAAAAAAATCCTTTCATTTTTTGCTTGGAACCCTTTGGTTGGCATCTGTCTCTACCGTTGGGAAGCATGTCTGTGGCCTTGAGCTCGCTCGGTTAGCCTGCGGCCTGCACACCTGGAGGCTCATTCACAGGCCTGGTTTCATCGTGGGTTCTGACCTCTGAGCCTCAGTTTCCCCACCCCGTGAAGCTAGGTCTATGACATCCCCCTGGCAGGACGTGCTAAATCAAGGGGACTTGCAAGCGCTGTGTGAATTGTGACGTGGGGGATCGAGAAGGCCGCTCCTTCCCTTCCCTTTTCTCCTCTCTTCTCTGAGGAAACTGAAACCAAAAATTAGGCGGGGCTCGTTGCCAACTGGACAGAAAAAGCCTTTGCTCCGGGTTTGAAAATACAAGTTTCCCTCTCAGGCCAGAGCTTTTTTTCAGAGAAACTGCTAAAGCCTGAAGTTCCAAGTCTTCAGGGACCCATGCGATGTTGTGGAGACGCTTCTCCCTTTGAGTCAAGGCATTCTCTTCTGATTTTAAAAATTTACTTATTTTTAAAGATTTTATTTATTTGACAGAGAGACACAGCGAGAGAGGGAACACAAGCAGGGGGAGTGGGAGAGGGAGAAGCAGGCTTCCCGTGGAGCGGGGAGCCCGACGCGGGGCTCGATCCCAGGACCCTGGGACCATGACCTGAGCCGAAGGCAGACGCTTAACAACTGAGCCACCCAGGTGCCCCTGATTCTAAAAATTTAAACAGCGCCTAAGTAATGTGTTCTGTAGGTTTTAAATTAAGCAGTTTTCCAGAGCTTTGCGGGCACTGCTGTTCTGTTGTATCAGCTGTGTCTCCACAGGAGACTTGTGGAAAGTTTAGGGTTTTTAGTTCTGTGCACATAGTAGGAGTGGATGTTCTTTCTCTGAGCTCTTCGCAGCTTCTCACTTCGTCTGTGAACAGTGAAGAAAGCGAAGGTGAGGGGCGGGGCACTGTGGTGCTAGAGCGGACCGTCCAGTGGCCCCCTCTGGGAAGATGGGAGGGCTCTGGCTTTGTGTGGCCCAGCGCAGTAGCTGCTGGCCCTGTGTGGCCACGGAGCGCTTGCCCTGTGACTAATGCAACTGTGGAACTGAATTTTAATTGCATTTAATTTTAATGAAAACTTAAATAGCCTTATGTTTGGACAGCACCAACCTAGAGTAACTTTAGGCTCTTTATTCAAAACACAGTGTTTGATTCAGTAACTGCTGCCTAAATAAATCCAAAGTGGAACAACAGCAAAAGCTGTGGTGCTCAGCAAGCCACCACTGGAAAGCTCTAGAAATGGTGTTTCTGAGTTTCTGGCGGATATCCTTTTCAAAGGGCTGCCGTTTCAATAGCATACAAAGCATGATCTCGGTTCATGGCAGAGTGCACCACGGAACAGCTTGGTAAGGCTCCGAGCTTCTAGTCCAGCCTGGGGGTGGTGGTCTAGCGCTTCTGCTTGCTGGGTTAGTGACAGAAGTGGGCTGGTCTCTAGGCATGCGGTGGCCGCCGCGGCTCCCAGTACAGGGGCTTTGCGGGGCTCGGCTCTGTGCACTAGTTTCCACGGGTTTCGTGTGTTCTCCGAGCAGGCCTGGGAAATGGGTAACACCATTCCTCTTCAACAGACAGAAAACTGAAGCCTAGCCGGGCTAACATCTTTCCAGCGTTCATGTCAGGGAGCCCCAGACAGTGTTCTGTGAAGGAGACCTCTTCAAGACGGGCGGGAGAGGGCTTAGCAGCTCACCCTGTGAACCCGGCTTCAGTGCGTCTGTAGAGGGCCATTTCCTTTTTTGCCCTTCTGAAGAGAGGGAGCAGATTGAGGGAGAGGGAGAACCCAGGTCCTCCTGTAAGGACTTGGACAGTCAAATGACAGATGACAAAGATGCTGGAGGTGGGCTTGGGGGAGCTTTGAGGGGTAGGGTTTGGGAACCAGAAACCAGTCCTGCTGCTATAGTATGCTGAAAGTCCTGCTTTCTGCAGACATTCCAGGACTGGCCTGGAGGGAGGTTGTGCTGGAGGGAGCAGGGCTCCTCCCATTTGGATTTTTCTGGCAAGTTGCTGTCTAGGAAAAATGGAGCAGTGGATGAGTTGCTGTTTTAACTGAAGACTACCGAAAGCCAGAAGCAGGACCAGTGAACTGTTTGTTGACTCCCTCCTCCCATTTCTTCTTGTCGGTAATTCATTTTGAAGAGAGTAAGCTTTAGTAGATGAAGCATCTTGCCCGTGTTGCAACGAGAAAATAGGAGAGCTGCAACCTCCCCCCATGCTGGACAGGAAAGCCTGTGCACTTCACCCCTGCCTCCCCAGGAGGGGAACAGGTGTCTTCAAATCAAGAGCAAGAAGCAGGAACATAGTGAACTGGCAGAGATAGGAGCCATAGTGCAATGCTACTGCACTATAACTATTTTGGTTATAGACATCTTCTGTAAATTTAAGCAAACAGATTTTTAAAAATTGAAGACAACTCTGAAGTGACGGGATACCTTCCACATCCTGTGAAATGCGGAGGTCCTAAAGTATTGTGATAAGTTACCTCATGGAAGGAAGCTGATGATGAATCAGTCTAGAGAGCTTGTGGCTCCATCAAAGACCGACTCACAAGAGACTGATGTACAGTCCTATGGGCAAGCATCATGTAAACAAGAACACGGAACGGAGACCAAATTCCAAACAATGGGAACCTGTGAGAACTGTCACAGGTTAAGGTTTGGAATGAACTGAAACTTGCAAAATTGTTAAAGAGTAAAAATGGCCTTTTAGGAGTACTTTTGGGGTAAGACCATCGGAACTGAGAAGGTTGAGGTTGGGGAAGATGCCCCTTGTTCTCTGGACCTTCCTTCACAGGTGGGTGCTTCAGCTTTTGCTTTGCCCCCGTCAAGCAAGTGGTCTTCAGCACTTGTCACTGTAATGATCATCACTGGCGCTGTTGAGCCCCCATCCCTTCCTGCAGCGTCCCCAGCCACCCTCTCAGGTCAGGAGGAGGGGTGCGGCTCAGAGCGTAGGGGCCCGCTGGCTCACACAGCTGGTAGGTGCAGTGCCGGCTTTGGACCCCAGGCAGTCTGATTCCACAGCACATCTTTTTAACCACTAGACATGCAGAGCAAAGACAAAGACGGGATTGTTCAAAGAGGTATGGTAATAGGAAGAAAAGAATGACATCGAATTCCAGTCTCTAGGTAGAGAGATATGACCTCCCAGGTTGCAGAGAGCATCATGAAACTCTGCCCGGGCTCTGAACGGTGCAGGCACCCCGAAATGGACATCTTTGTCTCGATCTCCCCAAAAGGAGTTGGAAGTAGTTTCCAGCCTGGTGCTGTCACCCTACATTGCAAGAGTGACTCCTTGAAGTGGCCAGTGCCGCGTGTGACGCCGAGCCTCTTGCACTTCTCTGTGCTGATTGCTTTAGTTAGAGGCAGTGTCTAAGAGTGCTTTCTGCTGACTTCTAAATAATTAATTTTATTAAGTGGATTTGCGTATGTGTGTGTGTGTTTTAAAAAAAGGAAGCTTAAAAATCATGAGTGCACCCCACAGACATAACCAAAGTACAGTTAGGTGATTGCTGCTGCTCTCAGCCCATGGTGGACCGACATGTGGATTCATCAATGGAGTACTTCCAGTACAATTCACTTTAAACACACTTCTCTTTAAATACAGTTTACTAAGTTTTTAATTTTGCTTGAAAGTGAAAATAACGTGGAACCTCTCAGATGGAAATACTAGTTTCCAGGAGGTATTGCTGAGACCAAGAACATAAAAAAAAATGATGAGGGACGGCTGGGGGGCTCAGTCAGTTAAGTGACCAACTCTTGGTTTCAGCTCAGGTCATGATCTCAGGGTGGTGAGATTGAGCCCCGCGTCCGGCTCTGCTCTGGGTGTGGAGTCTGAGAATCTCTCTCTCCCTCTGCCCCTCCCCCCCTTAAAAAAAATGATGAAAACCTTAAGTGGCTGAGTGTAAAAAAAAGTAAAAGTTTTGATGAAATCTTGTCTGTTTGCTTACTGCTATGTAGGGTAGAGCTGTTAGTCCTTGCTGCGGACTGAATTGTGTCCCCTCAACTTCATCTGTTGAAGCTCCAGACCCCAATGTGATGATACTTGGGGAAGGGGCCCCTTGGGAGGTGATTAGGGTCAGATGAGGTCGTGAGGGCAGGGTCTTGTCCTGGGATTAGTGTCTTTCTGAGAAGAGGCCAGATTGCTCACTGGCTCTCACTGCACATAGAAGACAGCCATCTGCAAGCCAGGAGGAGGGCTCTCACCAGAACCTGATTGCGCCAGGGCCCTGATCTTGGACTTGTAGCCTCCAGAACTGTGAGAAATAAATGTCTGTTGTTGAAATTGCCCATTCTGTGGTGTCCTGTTACAGCGGCCTGAGCGGACTAAAATAGCCCTTTTATATGTCTTTACCTCTTGATTTGCATTGCATTATTTGTCACCATGAGTTAAGCGTTTGTATTTTGTTCTGTAATTATAATTGCTGCCATTTATTGAGCCTTTACAGAGTGCCAGGTCCTATTCTAAGTACTTTGGAGTCATTAAATCTTCATGACAACACCATGTGGGAGCACCGTCCGCATCCTGCAAGTTCTGGTCACTGGAAAGCAGCAGGGCCTCTCACCCCAGGTGGTCTGGGTTCCTGGTGACACTGCAGTCCTGCCTGGACGTGGGAGACCACAGTTTGCAGTAGATGAGTCTTGGTTTTTTATTTACAGAGACATCCCGCTCCCCACCAGCACTCTTCCCAGGACTCTGCTTCAGATTTCGGAGTTCTTTGCGTAGTCGCTGTGTCTGGTGGGCTTCGTGGAGGGTGTGTCCTTGCTGGCAGAACTTGCGGGAGCGGGGCCATCTTCCTGGTCCTTGTGTCCCGGAATGAGCTTTGCAGGAGCAGACGGTGCTCCTCTGGCCGTTACCCTGGCCTTGCTCCCCATGGTGCTGGCCCTGAGCTCCGCTGAGCGCCTCGGGCCCCGGCGCCTGCCCTTGTGCTTATTCACCAGCTCTGCACATGGAAGCCTGTGTCAGTATCTTGTTGTTGTGTGTGTTCAGTCAGGTTTTTAAAGAGAGCTAATTGGTGTCACGTTCCCTGAGGCCTGCTGTGTGCCTGAATACCCGTCTCTCGGCCTCAGAACTGCCCCATGTCTCTGGCTGTGAATGTTGTCAGAAATTGGAGGCGAGACTCATTCCCCCTTTGGTGAAGGTGGTTCACGTTGGTTAATTTATTAGTTGCCTTTCCAAAGCTGCCTTCTAGTCCACGCGTGTCGGTCGGTGCAGCATCTGGCTCGGTGTGGGCCCCCAGCATCCGTCCTGCCCTTCCACCCACAGGACGGGCTCTGCCTTTGCTTTATTAGGGAGACCATCTCTTCCACGTGACTCTGCCAGGCTTTCTGGGTTCCTGTTCCGGTGGTTGGCAGCACCTCTGTCCCTCCAGGGAGACCTTTTCCGCTTGGATGACTTGAATCATTTTCTTTTTCCTCTGTGTTCATTTTGTTGAACTCGGCTCTTCTTGCTCTGGCTCTCAGTGTGTGTCCTTAGCACGGTAGCTCCCCTGTGCCCTCATTCTGCTCCTTGTCGTCGGGTCCGACGTTATTGACACGTTCTTACCAAGGTTGCTTTTCTTTTTTTAATTTTTTTTTTTTTTTAAAGACTTTATTTATTTGACAGAGAAAGACACAGTGAGAGAGGGAACATAAGCGGGGGAATGGGAGAGGGAGAAGCGGGCCTCCACCGAGCAGGGAGCCGGATGCGGGGCTCGATCCCAGGACCCTGAGATCATGACCTGAGCCGAAGGCAGACGCTTAACAACTGAGCCACCCAGGTGCCCCACCAAGGTTGCTTTTCTGTAGAACAAGGCCCCGGAGCAGGCTTTTCCCGATCTGAGCTTGTGTGTTCTTCGGTGCTGGGTGTTGGGTGTTGTTTCTTTCACAGACTGGGTTCCTCTCTGTCCTGTTTCTTTTTGTTTTCTGTGGCCTGTTGATGGGGTAGCTGCCAGGGCCGACCTCACAGGCTGCCTTTCTGCTGATGTGGGTATGTGTGTTCCTGCTGTGCCCTTTCCACCTCACTGAGAAATTTCCGCACAGGCTGCAGGCTTGAAAGGCTGGCCGTGTTCTGGGCTGGTCTTTCTGACCTGGCAGCCCCGTGGGGAGAGGGGATAGCCTTGGGGCAGTCGGCGGGCACCTTTGTCAGGGCCCAAGTCTCCCCGAAGGACTCTGGCTTTCTCAGCCCTCTTCGGTCCTCTTCTTTCTGGCCACTGGGTTTCTTCCAAAGCCTGGCAGTCTTGTTTGCCCCAAAGTCGGCCCAGGGTTGCTGTGCCCCAGACTCAGGGTGTCTCTGTTCCCTAGGCCACGCAGGCTTCTTCCTGGTTCCCGAGGCCTCCCAAGCTCATCCTTGCTGTGGGGGGCCTTGGCCTGCTCTTCCTTTTCCCAGGATGCTGTCCCCTGACCTGTGCGAGTCTGGCTGCTGCTTGCTCTTCTGTCCAGGCTCCAGTACTGGCCCCTCACCATCCAACCTGGGGTAGCCACAGGGATGGCCCTGGGTCACCATTTGGAAGCTGCAGAGTGCACTCTACTTTTTCTGGTTTATTTTGGTTATCATGCCCCCCTCCATGCTGCCCTCGCCCTGCTCCCCACTCAGAGTGCGGGCCTTACTTACCTGGTCACGCGCACTGCTCCCTAGCCAGTTATCAGGGGAGTGCCGGCTGTGTAGTAGGGCTGCAGGAAATACCTGTAGAAAGAAGGGTTGCGTCTGCTTTCCGCGCTTCCATGCTGACTGCAACCTTTGGATCCGTTAAGTACTTTCCTTTCCTTTCAGTTTTTGGCAGTGTTCCAGTGGTGGTGGTCCTTTTTCTTAAAATATTTTTCTGGTCATCTTGGTGGGGCCTTGGGAGTCTGGTGAGTGCTGAACCCCTCTCCTGAGCCCTTCAGGGGTTGCCATGTCTAGTATGGGCCCAGGAGAATTGGTGCAAATGACTTGTTTCCTCCTTTAAACTAAATGGCGCCTGAGTGGCTCAGTTGGTTGGGCGACTGCCTTTGGCTCAGGTCATGATCCTGGAGTGTCCGGATCGAGTCCCGCATCGGGCTTCCTGCTTGGTGGGGAGTCTGCTTCTCCCTCTGACCCTCTTCCCTCTCGTGCTCTCTCTCTCTCTCATTCTCTCTCTCTCTCAAATAAATAAATAAAACCTTAAAAAAAAATAAACTAAATGGAAACAATCCTGGCTGATTGAATGAAAAGTAAGTGCATGAGAGTTAAAAGTTGTATTAGTTTTTACTCTTCTGATGGTGTAAATTGAACTTTATACACATTCTGGATACAGCGAAGTGAGATAGCTTCATTACAGTAGACTTCCCAGGTGTGTCAAGGCACCAGCGAGTGGGATGGCCCTGGCTTTTGTGAGGCTTCGGCGTCTGGCAGGTGATGAGTGCCTACCGTGTGCATGTCTGCGGATCCCACGGAACTGGCCACGGGTTCTCCCAGGTGCTTTTCCAGTCTTGGTGATCATCACGTCCTCTGTCAGGGGCACTGGGACGACTTGTCCCGTTAGGACAACAGCACCGGAAGTGAGACTCTTTGTGTCTGGCATTGGATACCTACTGAGTGGTCAGGGCGAGGCGGGCAGCCGGTGGGAACGGAGCAGCTTGAGGAGGTGGCGGTGGAGTGTGGAGGTTCCAGAGGTCTGCAGGAAGCCCCCAGGGCGGGGTGGTTGGTGGGAAGTGGGAGGCTCCGGGGAGTGCTTTGAGCAGCGTGGGCAGACAGTAGAGGTGCTGCCCTGCCTGAGCTCTTCATGCAAGACTCACACCTCTGACTGGTGGTTTAACTGCTGAGCCTTCCATAAGAAGGGGTGGTGATGGTGCTTATCAGGGTCATGCTTGGTGAGGTGTGTCCTACAGTGCCTGGACGGAGCCGGCAGGTGGTAAATGTCAGCTAATAAGAAGAATACTGATATGATACACTCACCAACGAATCGTGGGCTTTTCCCTGTCGAGTTTAAATGTAGCCTCAGAATCTTAGCCCAGCTCTTTGGCAGCAGGGCCTATGATGAGAGCAGGCACCATAGAGAAGGTCTGTTCGCTGTACCTGGTGTGGTGTGGCCAGAGAGAGCTTGACAGAACACCCCCTTCCTCAGACAAGTCTCTGGGCTCATTCTTCCCCATCGTCAGAGGATTTTCTTGGATTGTGGGGGTAGTGTTTCTAGGAACCCTGTCTGGTGGGGGGGAGCATATGCCGCAGTCTGGAGTCACTTCCTGAACCAGTGGCTTGGGTGGCACTAGGGTCAGAACTTCAGGGCTGAAGGGGCCTGTAGCCTGCTAGACCTCGATGCTGAGCAGTCAGTAGGGTCCCCCAGGCCTCCACGGTGTGGGGCCTGGCTCACTCGTGGGCTGGGACGGAGCCAGAAGAAAATGCCCCTGCTGGTGTGCCCCTAATGTAGAGGCAGGGGACCAGAGACTTAACACAAGCATGGAGAGGTCTGCCCTGTGACCTTTGGAGGTAAAGTTGGTGTCAATTAACAAAGCTGAAGTGATGCTTTTTTTTTTGGGGGGGGGGTTATGATTATAAAAGCAGTAATGTACTTATTGAAGAAATTTGGAAAATACAGAAGAGAAGTTACCCATAATTTTCCTGCTAACATTTGAGCATATTTCTTTCTATGGTTTTTAATGCTACTCTAAATAAAATTCACGGTTAGTGGTTTCTCTGGTCATTGAAAAGCTCTTTTAAACAATTTAAAAATATTATATGGATATACATGATTCTCTAAATAGAGTTCTATTTACAACTTTCCACTCTTTGTAAAGGGACCCACAATGAGTTTCTGCACATATTTCTTTATGTTGGGTCACTTGAGTGTGGCTTCCCAGCTTTGTGGCTAAACACTCAAGTTCCGGAGCTACACAGCTCTGGGTCTGAGGCTTGGCTACGTGATATTGGGCTGGTTACCATCTGCCTAAAGAATACTTAAGTTTTCTCATCTGCAAAATGGAGACAGACATTAGGTTCTGAAACTCTCAAACTTCAAAGTCTTGCTTTGAAGACTGTTTGGGAGGCTCTAATGAAAATGCTGGTAATGTGGATATGGTACTGTTTAGCATTCCCTAGAACATTAATGTTTTCAGACTCTTATTTTTTTTATTTTTTTAAAATATTTTATTTATTTATTTGAGAGAGAGAGAGCACGAGAGGGAAGAGGGTCAGAGGGAGAAGCAGACTCCCCGCTGAGCAGGGAGCCTGATGTGGGACTCGATCCCGGGACTCCAGGATCATGACCTGAGCCGAAGGCAGTCACTTAACCAACTGAGCCACCCAGGCGCCCTCAGACTCTTACTAATCTTCCTCACAAGATTATCCCAGCTCACCTTCCCATCGAGGGTAGGGATCTCTGGAAAGATGACAGAACATACAGTTATTTTCATTTCGAAAATGATTCAGCTACTTGAGCTAGCAAACAAGGCTGGGGACCCTGGCTTTTCGATGTAGCCATGCGATTCCTGCTGAGCACCCCCCAGGTGGCTGCAGTGGTTGGTAGTTGTGCTGTGGCTGCCATGTGTGGCTTGGTGGCAGGTGGCCTGAGCCAGCGCAGGAGAGAGCATAGTGAAGTACCTTCTTGGCCCTTCCTTGCCCAAGCAGCTCTCCTGGCTGTGAGCTCATCCATAGGCTTGAAGGTCCTAGATTGCATTGTGGGCTCTCTAGGACGCCAGTGTCAGGAGACTGAGTCCTTTGGTCACTTTGCTTTGGTCATTTTGCCCCCTTGGTCGTGGGTTGTGGACGTGCTAAGCAAGCTGTTTTTCTCCAGCTGGTCCTTGCATCATGGGGTGGTTTTGGGGGTTATAATGCAAAATGGTTCTGAGTAGTACTAACTCCACCACTGGACTATTGACTCGGGTTGTGAAATGCTGGGTTAGGTTCATTCTGGTCTGTAGGATGCTCCCAGGTGCTTCACTAGAGTTTCTCTAGAAGCCATGTGTGAACGTCCTTTCTTCTCTAGCAGGAGATTCAGAAGAAATGAATTAAATTAAGGACGTTTGTTATAACTTTATTATAAGCTTCTTGTATCTAGTTCTTTCTGTTCTGAGTGGAAGAGAAGACTGCTGTGGTTCTCTGGCTTCTGAGTGGCCCCAGGGCCTTTTCTTGCACTTGCACTGTGATTGGGTTTGCCTTGCTAAGGCAGAAGAGTGTCATTTCCTTTGCTGTCCTTCAGTTTAGGTTCTGAAACTCTCAAACATCTACCTGCACCAGGGTTCAAAGTGACTGATCCCAGGAGGGGTCTTAGAGGGAAGGGGACAGAGAGCTCACTTTTACTGGGAGCTGATTGTGCGTGGACCAGAGTTACAGTAGCATTGATGATTCCAAACTGTAGAGCCCTTCTGACCTGGCTGTTTTGTGAATGTTCAGATGGCTTTAGCCTCTTCAGCCCAGGTTGGCCTTGGCCTGCCCCACAGCAACTGTGCCCCCCCCGCCAGCCCACCTTGCCTGCTCCTCCCCCAAGGAGGTACCTTCCTCTTCCTCTCTGTGGCTCTCAGCCTCCTCCCCGTGTAGCAGCTTCTCCCAAGGGCCTCACTCTTCCAGTGACATGTTAAAAGCACTTGCAAGGGTAGCTTTGTTCAAAGCCTTCTGGAGGGAAACCTACACAGGGTCTCTGGAGCGGAGAGCTGCTCATGGGCAGGCCCTTAAAGCAGGCTGATGGGAGCCTGGTGGGGCAGCTGCCACATTAACAACATGAGGGAACTTTCTGGAAACACAACTGGGTTCTAATTTGCAGTTTCAGTTGTTTTCCTTCCATTTTTGAGCTTTTATTTAAAAAAAAAAAACCTTTGAAGGTCTTCCTCAAGGTTTTCTAAGTAATTGATGCAGGTATTAATTTCCTTGTAACATAATTAAAAATAAATAAAAGTGATTTGTAATTAGTTCATTAACTGTATCAATACATGGGTAATTTAAAGAGGATCGTTCATGCCTGAAAATAGAAATATCCTGCCATTCCCGCATGGATGTCTGCACTTGCCGTGGGCTTAGGACCCCATGCTTTCTAGTTAGGGTCTGAATCCGCACCTGCCTCTTCACAGTCTGTGCCTGTACCTCAGGGTGGGGTCTGAGTCCTTCGTCCCCCTGCACATCCATCAGCATGTGCTTTAATGTCCATACCACTCCAGTGGTTAACTCCAAAGGGTTTGACTAAGGCATTGTTTTGGGCAAAAATTTAGACTGTGAACATTGTGGAACCAAGGGGAAGAAGCTCCAATTTCTGAGAAACCACTGGCTATTTAAGGCTTTTGAAAGGTTTTAAGAAGAGTGTGTGTGTGTGGGGGGGGGGGGAGATGGAATAAATTAACAGTGGAAGATAGTTTCTAGTATTTTCTATTGCATTTTCCATTGTAATGGAAAGCTTGGTTTTCCCCTAGCATTTGGAATTGACCAAGCTCCTGGGGGATGCTACAGATAAACTGGGACCTGTGGTTAATAGTGCGGACAGGGACCATGAGGACAGAGGCCCTGGGAACCGGTGTTTAGGGTTTACGATCTCAGGGAGCTGGGAAAGTCCAACATGGTGACTCTTCAGAGCACAGGTCGTATTTAGAGGTTCAGGTGCTGAAAACTGGAGGCTGTGTTGGAGGCCGTGCACGTGTTCATCTGCCTTCCCTGTTCCTCTAAGAAAATGATGCATAAAATCTGCCCTGACTATCACTTTCCTTAGAAGAAACAATGGGATTTAAAATCTAGGGGAGCAGACAGACACACCTGTGCTTCTCCCCTCAGGACAGCATCATTCACCGTCAGGCGTGTTTCCTCTGCCCCCTTTCTTCCCACACTACCTTTGTCTCTTTGTATCCCTTTCCCTGCTACAGCTCATCCTCCTGTCTTCCTTGGTGAGTGCAGAGAAGTCACCTTTGGGCCACTTGCAGATGGTTCTGGGGCTGGGAGAAGGGTAGGGGGCCGGCTCTACCTAGGGCTGGACACCCAAGTCCTGCGCTCACCTGTGGCGCCTGCAGAACCAGCCCCCCCTCCCTGGCTCTGATTCAGAGTTAGACAAAGTTGAGACCCGTGGAAGTCCACCAGCTCAGCTTCTAAAATCAAAAATCATCCTCCTGCAGTGTATTCATCAATAGCTCTGTTCGCTGGGAATCAGATAGTTTGGTTTGCTAACTGAATAATACATCTTTCACCTTCTAAAATAGCCCATGGAGTTGGGTTTCATAAATATTTATAGCAACCATATACCGGGTGCTGGTATAGACACTAAAATGTTGCTGACCTTCATTATTTGATACTAAAAGCAGAAATTAATTTGGGAAATGTACTAAAAATTGAGCAGTCATTACCTTTTGAGTGGGGTTGGGCTCTTGTAAGAGCAATTGTAGGTGAGAAACGTCTTTCTCGTTTATCACAGAATTTTCGTATTCTCTTTAGTTTAAAAATACACTGGGAAATAATGCTTCAGAAGTCCGGTACTTTCATGATTAAAACTGAAGTTTACTGCAAACTGGTCTCACCATTTCCATCTTAAAATACCCAGAAAATGAATCATTCAGGGCTTGCTCCACTGTGATGTGTCAATGGGAGACGCTCCTAGATCGAATCTGAGTTGCACCTGACCCGTACCGGCCGCCGCCTTGCTGGAGTGTCTGCATTCCGCTTCCCCGAGACAGGCCGTCCGAGGGGTGCCGTGTCCGCTCCCCCGTGGCTCGCAGCCCTCCTCTTGCACACAGGGCAGCAGACCTCTTTCCCCACTGCGCGTGCCCAAGTGGGTGACCTACTTAAGATGAGAAATGCCTCCCCAAAGCAGCATTCTCTCTCCCCGGCAGTGTGTACACTTGGCTTCTTGGCTTAGGAGGAGGTTTGTGCCGTGCAGAGGTTCCTGACTTGATTCACGGCTCTGTGGCTGGAGAGTGAGTGGCTGAGTGGGCCTCACATTTTCATGGGTCCTGGCTGTATACTCTTGTTGCCTCCCCAGCATGCCGTGGGGTGAACTTCTAATCCCTTTTTTGGTTGAATCTGAGGTACCATTGCATGCAAAAGTTGAACCATTTAAAATTGTCATTTCTGTGAGTCAGAAATACATACTTTGTATAGACAACTTCCTGTAGAGATCAGCTGACCTAAAAAGATGCACCATTGTGAAATGTACCATGAAGGAAGAAAAACGTTTAATTTTGAACTGATCTGATGCCCAGCCATTGATTGAAAATTGCGTCCCAATTTCAGACGTATTAGTGCCTTCTAGTGAAGATAGAAAAACAATCTTTGCTCAATTCCATAATTAAATCAGTTTCTTTGGAAAATGCCCTAATCAGGCATCATTGTTACTAACCTCTTGTTAAGCCATTAAAGCATAGTTTTGTAAATGTAGCAGTAGGTATGCGTTTAAGTTACATCAAGAACTGTTACATTTAGCTTTGACAAGACATGGCTCTTTTTGTCCACATTTAGCCCCAAGATTTTAAAATGTTTATTTTAGAGGAAGTTTGGAAAAGAGAGTCCCAAGACCTATTAGAAGGTGTTTGTTTTTAATTGAGGTATAGTTGTCGCCTGTGTCACGTTGCTTTCAGGCGTAGGGCACACTGGTGGAGCAGTGCCGTACGTCACCCAGCGCTCCCTGCAGAGGAATGTAACCACCGTCTTTCCCCGAACAGCACAGCGCTACTAAGGTATCACGGACCGCGTTCCCCATGTTGTACTTTTCATCTCGGTGACGTATTTTATAATTTGGAAGTTTGTATCTTTTAATCCCCTTGGCTTATTATTTGCTCAGTCCTCTACCCCTTGCCCCTCTGGCAACCATGTTTCTTCTCTGTGTTTATGAGTCCATTTTTGGGCTTTTTTGTTGTTTGCTTGTTCTTTAGATTCAACTGTAAGTGAAATCATATGCTGTTTGTCTTTATCTGACTTCTTTCACTTTACATAATACCCCTTAGGTCCATCCATGTGGTTATAAATAGCAAGTTTCATTCTTTTCTATGGCTGAGATTCCATTGTATACGTGTGCTGCAGCCTTATCCGTTCATCTATCAGTGGACACTTGAGTTGCTTCCATATGTTGTCTGTACACAGGGCCAAGAGACACATGAAAAGATGCTCAAGATCACTCCTCATCAGGGACACGCAAATCAAAACCATGATGAGATGGGACCTCACGCCTGTCAGAATGGCTAGTATCAAAAAGATAAGAAATAATAGGTGTTGGCGAGAATGTGCAGAAAAAAACCCTTGTGCACTTTTGGTGGGAACGTGAATTGGTGCAGCCACTCTAGAATAGTACGGAGGTTCCTCAGAAAATTAAATACAGAACTACCATATCCAGTAATTTTACTGGGTATTTACCCAAAGCAAATGAAAACAGTACTTTGAAAAGATACGTGCACCCCTATGTTTATTGCGGCATTATTTGCAGTAGTGTGTTTTTAATCCACTTGGCCTCCTGTTTGGGGGTGGGGTGTGTGCCTTATCCACAGCGGGCCGCTTCTGTTGTTGTGGGCTCCCACGCCTGCAGGATGAGAAGAGGAAGGACCTGGGGGAGGGGACAGGGCCCTTGCATCCGGTTCTGGAGAAGCTCGAGAGGTGTTCTCTCGTGGGGCTGCCCCTGTTTGCTTTCTGTTAGGTTTGGCCTGTCTTGGGTGAAGTTGAGGAAAGCAGCAGCCAGAGCTGCCTTTCTCAGATGGACCACTAGTCACACATGGCTATTTAGATGCAAATTAAGTCAGATGAAAAATCCACATCCTCAGCTGCAGTAACACATTTCAGGTGCTCACTAGCCCCAAGCACAGAACATGTCCATCCCCACGGCAAGTTGTGTCGGCTGCACCCTGCTTACCTCTCCTCTCCCTGCGGCCGACCTGCTACCTGTGCACCCCTCAGCTGTCTGTGCTCAGGACCTGCTCAGTGAACCCAGACCTGCACGAGCCAGCTTTGCTCTGGGAGCTCACTGCCTTGGGTGAGGCAGATGGGAAGAGGCATCGGGGTTTGGAAGCCTGACTAACTCGATCTTTTTTTTTTTTTTTTTTTTTTTAAGGAACCTATATTCATCATTAAAATTAGAAAATGCACACCAGCAAAAACAATATAAAAATCGCAGTCTCGTCATCTAAAATGCAGTTGACTTCTTCCTGTTTATTTTTTTAATTTATATGATGAGCACGTTCTTGTAAAGAACAAACAAGCCTCAAGCAGTCTAAAAGTATCTGTAGTAGAAAGTGGAGTGTTCTCACGCCGGCCCGTCCGGCTCTCCTGGGTGGGGGGGAAACGCCGTGGGCATTGGCATGTGGCCTTTTAGGCCTTTTCATGTATTTGGTGCATATATGGGCCAGACATCCACGTGGAGGTGGGGCCATGTCTTTGTCTCTGCACCAGTCATCTGTCGTGGGGGTCATTCCTTATCAGCGCATACGCATCTTCCTCGTTCTTAGTGGACAGTATCTCACGTGGGACTATGTCTTACTGCCGGAGGTCCTGCCGTGAGCATGCGCTGTGGATTCCTGTGTGTGTTTCATGGTCTCCCATCAGAGGGTCCTGGAAGTGATAAATTATCAGCTTACCCCAGAGTAGGCCAGGGCCTGGTCTTTGTGCAGAGTCAAATTTGTCATATTTCTGCCATGTGCCGTTGTCATTTGCTTTTTAATTTGTTTACACTCAGCATGTTTTTGGATAAAGTTCTTCAGGCTTTGTGTTGTGATTGTCATTTTACATTGGAGTCTGGAAAAGCCTCCTCCAAGTCGAAAATAGTGGATGGTTTCCTGTGGTTTTTAGCTTCTCTTTGATTTTTTTCACCTGAAAAATTCAACTCTGCATCTGTATTGTATTTTCAAGTGTAGAACAAGGTAGGAGTCTCACACTGTGTTCTTCAGTTTCCTGCATCAGGATTTGGTTTGGCTACAAAGAACAGAAGTAATGGAGCATTGGTGGTCCAGTCTAGATGATGGGCTTATCCCTCTTTCTTGCCTACCTTCCTTGCTCCACACTGGGGGCCTTTCTCAGGGTCATGTGGGCCTCTCTTCCCTTAAGAAACCTTCTGAGAAAATGTGTTGCCAGCACCCTCCAGGGCTCGCTGGCCACCTGAGGCTGGGGGAGGAGCCCCTCAGCATCCTGGTGGACAGCCAGCTTCTGCCACATGAGGCCGTGTCCCAGGGCCTCCCATTAAATAATCGTTTCCTGATGGTTTTGAGGTGCCACCTCTGTGATCTGTTGTAGAGATTTTTCTGTGATGGTCACAGCGTAGAAATTGTCATGGTAGATTTGGAGACCGACTGCTGGTGGGCTGACATTGAGCTCTATGAGGTAGCAGCTAATTGTGGAGAAGCCGACTTCAGTGTGGTTTTATGTAGATCTCCTGTCAGCTGTGAAATGCCTTTGAGGTTTTGATATGTAAGAAGAGTGAGCTTCCTTGTGTTTGTTTCTGAGCAGTAATGATCGTGTAGACATAAATGATTATGGACATAACTATGAACCGCTTTGGAGACTTGAACATGTGGGTGTATTCAGGATTGGAAGTCATAGACTCATAAAATGACCTATGTTGTAGCTGATGCCTGCAGTTGGGCATGTGGTTGATAGTGCTTAATTGTGAAAGTATGTTGTCAGAAACATAAAATGCAGCTTCTTAAAGTGATGAGAACTACATGTAACATTTGTGTTGAGTAAAATAATGCAAACTGTTTAGCACCGTTTGGGATGTGAAGTTGGAATGTATTTTACGGGGAATGTAGATCTTAAATGACAGGCTCATAGTGAAATATTTATTTAACCAAGACGTGCTTTGATGCATCCATTCACATTGGTCAGATGCTGTCCATGAGCAAGCACTGTTCTGGTGCTGGGATCAAGCAGTGAGCCGTGAGCCCCGCACCGTGCTCGGGAAGGGTGTGGGGGGCAGGGGTGCTGCCTCCCCTGTGCGGTGTGGGTTCTGTTGAATTGCTCTGATTCCGCCGTTCTTCCCAGGGTGGGCAGCCGTCCCCTTCCTGCTCGAGTCCGCTGCCCATCACCCAGTCCTTGGTGCTTCCTCACTCATTAGAGGGTTCCCTGAGGAGCCCACTGAGTAGGAGCAGCCAGCTGAGGGGGCTCTTGGGGTTCGCCCAGATGTCACGATGTTTAGACCCTCCTGTGTCTTTCTGGGCTGATGGTGCCCTCGCACCCCAGAGCGCCGTGGTCTTGGGGCAGCTCCTGGAGTCACGCAGTGCCTCGTCGAGCTTTGCTCGCCTCGAGGAAGGGCCAGCAGAGGGGGCTTCTTGTCCAGCCAGTCGGCCGGGAGTGTCCCTTCTAGTCCCAGAAGGCAGAGCAAAAATACGCTTCCTATCTAATATTTGTTACAGCAGGTCACTTTTAGGCCCGATTTAATACGCATTTCAGATAGGTGTGTTGTTAGCACATCTTATTGGCGGAACGGGACACTTGAAAGCAGGAGGCCTGTGTGTTCCACTTGGCACCATTTCCTGCTCTGGGAATGTGGGCATGCCTCGACCTCGTTGTTCATCTCTCCTGAAATACGGGCAGGGGAGAAATGCTCGGCAGCCCCTCCTTGTGTCCCAAGCCAGTCAACAGACATCAGATAAAACTGACACTGTGTCCCACTGGTGGGGTTGTGTCTGCAGACTGGCAGCAAGCCCCCCCTTCATGTTCCTTCCTTCCCTGGTGTGTTGAGGGTGACTGAGCTCAGGAGTCCTGCCTGGGAGGCTGTGGGGGTGGGTGGGCAGCTTAAAAGTAAGTTGATGGTACATTCTATTCTGCAGGTGCTGACCTGCAGTGACAGTTGGGCAAATTGGTATGCCCTGTTTACAAGGTGTTTTAATGTATTAAATTTGTGGGTTGTGGATAGAATTTTAGCATGCTAGCTCTGGTAGTCTTTGATGACTTTGGGCCGATTGTCTAATTAATTAGGCCTATATCTTTGATATTTTGCTTCTAAACTTTATACTTCTGTTGCCAGAACAGTACTAAGAGTTGTAGGAGAGCATGCGCTCCTTGTGCTCCCCATGAACCAACTTCTCACCTAAGGCGATGGCTGTTTAGTGTCACAGACTCTTCTCTGGAGGAGCCCCTTCTGCCTTCCAGACAGTTCTCCACCATGACAGTGACTGACACAGGAGACCCCTAAGATGTCCTTGCTAACAGGGAGGGTCGCCTGTGGCTCTTCCCTGGTGTGGGCACTAACCCGCTAACCTGATGTATTGAGTCCTGCTAACAATGTGGCCAATCGATGGCAAATTTTAGGTAATGTCACAAACGTAAACAGACTTGCTGAGCTGCCGGCAGGGCCATGGTTCCATGCTTTATGGTGTCGTTGGTGCTTACTAACTGTTGAAGTGATGGAAGCTTTACTCCCCAAACCTTGGAGGTTTTGGAAAAATTACGGCATTTTAATGTTGTATGACTTAAAAACCTTTTTGGATTTATAAAAATTGGACTCGTGGCTGGCTGAATCACCATCATGGTTGAGTGAGATTTTCTTTTCTGGATTTTCTAAAAAATTAAACATGATAAACTTAATTTTAAGTTCCAGTGATAGCCTGATTGTATTGCACGTGTACCAAGAACAAGTGTGTTGAGGATTGATTTCCTCCTAGAGTCCCATGTGTGCTTTCAGTGGCCTCCAGGCACCTTCAGACCTGCTGCAGAGTGTTAGGAATGGTCACTCCATGTGATTTTTGGGGGTGCGGGCAGCACTTCAGGTGAGACAGAGAAGGGCCGATAGAATATGTGAGGTGATTTCATGCCCCTTGCCTTTGACACTGGACACTAATCAGTCCTGTTGAGAAGTCTTCCATTCTGGTATGTGGACTATTTTGATAGCTTTTGAGCTGACATTATGTTGTTATTGAGCAAATTTTATTTTGTCTTTGTTTTATTAATCAAACTTTAGAGTGGAAGCAGGTGAATTTGATTTGTTTTAATTCCCAGGATTAGATTACTTGGCCCCCTAGAATTCATCCTTCAGACTGACCAAGGATGACGGTCTTTCCCCAGAAGGAGTCTTTGGTGTTGATCCTTGGCCCTGAAAGTGACCTCCCCAAGCCCTGGCCCACCCTAGGCCGGGCTTTTTGGCCCAGGGTGGGCAGAAGTTCTGAGAGGTGGCTCCTGAGGCGGAGGTGTGAGCGAGGTGGCGCTCGGAGCTCCCTCTTCTGCTGGGAATGCTACAGTTCTATCTCTGTTAGGAGGGCTGGACACATTGCGCCCTATCCACATTGGCTCGGGGCCCTCCTGGGTGGCTGGCACCTTCAGGGGAGGACAGCTGAGTGGCCTCCAGGGATGGGCTTCTCTCGGCCTCCTAGCCCTGGCCCCACAGTGACTGTCGTGGACGCGGCCTTCAGTGCCCAGAGGAAGTGTCCGACCTCGTGCTGGCGGGATTTGCCCGCCGTCTGGGCCACGGCAGCGAGCCGCGACATCTGCTACAGGGCTTCCACTTTACCCGCTGCTCGCGGAGGAGAGAAGAGCGCAGTGCGCCGGCTTGACTACAGCGGTAACTCGAGTGTGTTTTCTCTTTTGTCCACCAGACTTCATGAGGAAATCATTGACTTTTATAACTTCATGTCCCCTTGTCCTGAAGAAGCAGCCATGCGACGGGAGGTGGTGAAGCGGATCGAAACCGTGGTTAAAGACCTTTGGCCAGCGGCTGACGTGGGTTCACTCTTTACTGTACTTGTGTCACTCCAGGGACGGCGAGTGCCCAGGGTCGTAGTGGCCCTGGCCCTGCTCCCCCCCCCCCCATACACACCGGGCCTGGCCCTTGTGGCGCCAGGGCAGGGCTTCTGCAGGCGTGGCCCCGGGGAGGGCGTGAGGGCGGCACCTGGGAGTTCGTGAGACCTGCACTTTCCCAGGCCCTGCCCCGCACCTTCCGGAGCAGCGCCTCTGGGGTGGGGCCCGTGCCCCGTGCTTCACGTGCCTGCCGGGTGAGTGTGGGGACCAGGGGCCAAAGGAAATTTGTTTCTGGAGTGTGATTATCATTCTTCTTTTCAACTCGCCTTGAGGTTAGAAATCCTACCCCTTGCCCTCATTATGCAACACGCAGCATATATTCCTTTTTGTGGAACTGGAAAGAATTTCCTCACCTAGCACTTTTACCGTGCACTAATGTGTGTTCCTTGAGATGGGGGCCATGGGCACTTGGGGTGCTTGGCATAGGCAGTGACATACGTCCTGTGACCAAGTTGATGACGGCCCAAGGGCGCCTATCCTGACCAGTCAACCTCCCCCTACTGGTGATGGTGACTGGAGACCACCCAGTGATGGATGGATGAGCTGGGCTGGGGAAGGCATGAGTGCGCCCAGGGGACAGGGGAAGCCCCTCCATTCCCTTCCTCTTCTGTGATGCCATTCCACATTTTTGTCTTTAAACATGAGTGCCCTGGGGCAAAGCCCCACCTCTGAGCCTTGGCTACAGGTTTGAAAATTGTTGTCAACTCTGAGCAGTTGTGGGAAAGGCCAATAATTGTCTCATCTCTTAATTTGAGTTGTTAAACATTCTTTTTTGGGGTAGGTCTTTAACATAAAGGTGAAGAGGATTTTGTTTGATGGTGCTTTGCTGCACCCCTGGCCCCCGCCCTGTGCCCCAACTTGCAGGGAAGGTCTGTTTTGCCCCAGAGTGGGAGTGAGGCCTTTCAGTGAGCAGCGGGGGAAGGCAGACTGTTTGAATTGTCCCTTGTTGTGAGACAGCCGCTCTTCTCTTCCAGGTACAGATATTTGGCAGCTTTAGTACAGGCCTTTATCTCCCAACCAGGTGAGTACCAGATCTGAACCACTCAGGTTAGTGCTGACGCATGTTTAGTTGGGGTGGGCCGTGTCTGCATGCGTGTTAAACGTTAAAAGTAGAATTCTCAGGCTAGAAAGGTAAGCTAAAGGGAAAATTGCAGGAAATAAAATTTAATCTAGTGTTATGGTAATTGATTGTATTTTTCCTTTTGCACTTTGGTATGTTGCAAAAATGCTGGACACCAGAAGCATAAAGACCAGTGGGAGGATCATGGGAAGAAAAGGCAGTAGAAGATATTCTGAAAGTTTTGGATATGTTTTTGAAAATTGATTTTCTCTTTTAATGAAGATTCATGCAAAATTCTATTTAAACAGTATTTTATAAGTATTTTGTATTCTTTAATTGAAAAATGTCCAATAAGTTTGCATCGTAAAATTGTTCTCCGGTGTTTCCTCATCACGAACTATCTCAGTACCCAAATCAGTTTTACGTGCATTGCTTCCTTAAGAGCTTACTCTCTCCTGACCCACTGTTAACATTTGGACTGTGAAGAGGCTGTGCTCTCAGAATTTGGGGTTGGCATTGGCAGGGCCAGGAGGGAATTGCCCAGATTCCAGGTGCTGGGAAGCCCAGGTTGGCAAGAGCATGGCAGGGTAGACACACAGGAGGAAGAGCCGGGAAGCCTCAGGGGGCGGGCATTTTCGTTTCAACCTCCTCGGTTACTGGGGATGCTGTAACCAGACATCCTTGTGTCACGATAGCTCATAAAGTGCATCTTCCCTCCCTCAGAGGGTTCGGCTTCATGGGGGTGTGTGTGTGGCCCTGGAAGGAGATGGGAGTGTGCACGCTATGGCACTGGTCTGCCCCAGATGCGTGTGTTCTTGGAGAGTGATGTGAACCGGGGCTTCACGCTCACTTGTTCTTCTGTCCAGTGACATCGACTTAGTGGTCTTTGGAAAGTGGGAGCGTCCTCCTCTGCAGCTGTTGGAGCAAGCTCTGCGGAAGCACAATGTGGCCGAGCCGTGCTCCATCAAAGTACTTGACAAAGCTACAGTAAGTGTGGGGCCCCTGCGGAGGTTCGCACCCCCCACAGCAGTTGTGATTCCCCTGTAGCTTTAGCTTAGGCTGTTGACGGGGGTTACAACTTACACTTTGGAAGACTCCTCTCCTTCTGATATAAATGTACTTGTGTTTATTTAGAATATTAGAATTACCAGCTGAGAACCTATTTCATGACAATCCGAAGGACTGCTGGTTGTGAGAGCATCATGCTGCACTTGGCACTAAAATATGATTGGTCAACTTTCGTTAGGACGTAAAAAAAGGACGCATTCAGGTGCTGCCCGTTCAGGCGCACGTAGTTGATGATGAAAGCATGGTATCTGCACAGGAAGTGATTACCATTTGCCAAGTTATATTTAAGAAACAAAACTCGCCTATTCTTTTCATTGTTCAAAATTGTATCCATATAAAGACCTTTGACCATGGGGAGAAGTTGGAAGATGAGGGTGCTTTGATGTGTGCTCATCAGGGTTTACCTGAGTCCAAGATTAGAGGTGGCTCAGGAACTGAAGTCACCTGCCGGCTGTGTGGTCGTGATTAGAGCCATTTGTCCTGTGGTGTTGGCTCCTCGATGAGAACGAGGTGGTGGCAGTGCCGGTGACCAGGTATCCTGGTTCAGATGTAGAGAGGAGCTGGAGAGGCCAGGTCTAGTTGTCTTGGGCTCCAGAGCATTCTGGGGGACAGACCGTGTCGAGTAGTAACTGCTTTCACACATGGTCTCCTCTGCTGCTAGGGGTCCAGCATAGACTTAAGGGGAACTGAGCCCCACAGGTCTTCCACTGTCCCTTTCTGTCATCGCGAGCTCGTGCGAGGCAGCCCCACCATCATCTCATCTGGGGCCCCGGGGCCCAGTGGGAGGGCTGTGTTTAAGAAGAAAGCTTGTGTATATTGAACAACCACCGAAAAGTAAGTATTTTGGTGCTGTTACTAATCTCTAGGATCTGGGGTTCAACCTGTGAGTGTATAGGAAAGTGTGTGTGTGGGGGGGGGCGGCGAGCACCAGGAGTGGTTTCGGGAAAGCATTCTATGAGTGTAGAGAGGAAGGTGCTTCATAGCCATGCCCAGTGGTGATGGGGAGCAGGAATTCTTCATGAGGGAGATAGTATATTGTAGAGGCATGGGCTCCTTCTGAAATAGTTTGTGGTAAGTTCTTTGGGAAAGCCTTTTGTTTTCTGCCTTCCTGGACCACACTGGCTGTGGCTCACTGTGCCTGGCAGTCCTGGCGGTTTTGATGATCTCCAGGAGTCGTCGTCACCACCAGCTGCCCATCCCTGTGTCCTTGGTAGTTTGTGGCCAGATTAGGTGTGCACCCTGGATTCTGTGAGGTGTCCTAAACCTTTCATTAGACCTCACTTGTTTTGGTCAGGGAACATCCTTTTCCATTCCTTAGAGGCTGAAGGAAACAAAGTCTTGCCTTTTGTTCCTGGAAGAACACAATTTTGTGTGGGGGGGTGGGGAGGAGTGTGGTCTGTATGGCTGTTGGGGCAGCTTTGATGAGGCTGGTTTTGAGCACCTTGTGGTGGTGAGTCTTTTTGATGAGAATATTTCCAAAATAGCTTCTTATTCTCTGGTTTTACAGGGAAGTGGTTTTTTGGTTTGGTTTTGTTTTTTATTTAAATTGTCTTTGTGAATACCCAAAGTAGAATTGTTCGGAGAAACAACATCAGCACAAAATAGAATTGAAAAACTGGCTTTGAAGTTACTCTGACTGTTTTCAGAAATTCTTGCAAATGTAATTTGGGGACCTGGAGCCCCCTCTGCATCATCAGGCACTCCCAGGGAGACAGGCACTTAGTCAACTTCTCCTCCTGTAGCCCGGGCCTTCCCGGAAGTAGTGGCTGAGGCTGAGTCAGGCCAGGAGGGCTGGGCGGAGGTGAGCTCTGGCCGTTTTCGGGGGGGTGGCAGGGGGGCCTGCATTCCAGGGACTAATGACGTTGACACTGGCAAAAATCCCTTTTCTTCTCGTTTTTTAATGTCTGAGGTTCATGATCTCTCAGCTCTTTTGTGAGTCAGGGAAAAAACCTCTCTGTACAACATAGGAAACATTTTGATGCCAGACTGCAGTGAATGTTGGCCATTAAGGTATAGTTTTTTCGATTAAATCTTTGCAGGTACCTATAATAAAACTCACAGACCAGGAGACTGAAGTTAAAGTCGACATCAGCTTTAACATGGAGACCGGGGTCCGGGCCGCAGAGCTCATCAAGAATTACATGAAGGTGCTGCCGTCGGCGAGCTAGGACTGTCAAAACGGGGGACCGGTTATGTTGGGCATCTTACGGAACTTTATCCTGAATGATAGTCTTTAATGATAAAGACTGTACAGTTGAATTATTTATTCTACAATATTATTTCTAGAGATACTTGGAAATTAATATAGCTGTTTTGTAGATTTACTTTCCTATTGTGTTGAGTGTTTTAGAGAGTTTTGTGAAAATGTTTTCTCATGATTACAAAATGACTATCCCTGGAGCTTGGCACGCCTGATTTGCGAGTTTAGTTTATTGGAAGTAGAATACATCATGATATAGTTTGCTTACTTTGGATCGCCTCAGTGCCTAACGATGGGCTAGCAGACTTGTTCATTGAGCTGACCAGGTGTGTGGTCTAGTTAAACCAGTGGTCTTTCCCTCCTATTTTAGGGAAAGGGGTGAGATCCTTTATAGAAGCAACCGCAGCATCGTAATCTGGATACTGCCTCTTCCCACAGGTTCAGGGACCTTGTTCCTTCAGTTTTTTTTCCCTTAACTCTGCAGCAGCAGGCTTGTCTGCCTTAACTGCTTCCCTTAACTTCTGTGCCCAGGAGAACATGATAACAGAGAAGCTTCCACTGTCCCCGCACCCTCTTCTCCAGCCTCTCTCCATTTCCTTGTTACCTTCGCCCTGCTTTCCCTATTCTTCTGCTCTTGTCTTCCTGCCTCATGAGCTGCCCTCACCCTGACTCCTCCTTTCGTGGGGGCCTCCGGGCATTGGAGTTGTGCACATCAGTTTCAGGACCTTCCTGGCCGCATCCCCTCCTCTCCTTCCTGCCCCCAACCTGCACCTGTCATGGAGCAAGCTAGACCAATGGGAATAATTTGAAGGAACACACTCACTCATTCTCCCTGAGCTCTTCTTTCTTGGAGGAGCTGCTCCAAACTCATACCTGCAGAACCATGACCTGGGATGTGGCTCCCAATGGGGATCTTAGCAAGCCCCTCACATAATTCTTAGGCCCCTAAAAATTGAGGATGATTGGCCTAGAGCCTTCCAGGTGACAAGAGGATTGAGTAAGCTTTTCTTTCTACTATGTGAAATTTGCTATGTGACAAATCATTAAAGGTATATTAACTAATTTTTTTTTTTGAATTTACAGAAATATTCATTGCTGCCTTACTTGATTTTAGTATTGAAACAGTTCCTCCTGCAGAGGGACCTGAATGAAGTTTTTACAGGTGGAATTAGCTCCTACAGCCTAATTTTAATGGCCATTAGCTTTCTACAGGTGAGTGTGCGTTCTCTCTAGAGACTTTACATAGGAGCACATTCTCCCTTGATGCGAAGCCGTTGCTTTGTGGATTCCAGCCGCCCTTGCTCTCCCTACACTCTTCTGCTTTGGTTTAGTAGAAATTGACTTCTGATTGTCATAATAAAACCATTTTGATTAATACTTCTTTCCTTTTTCTCCTTTATAGCTCATTTTTGTAGTTGATTGAATGGTTCGCGGGAGGGCGGTCTACCCTGGTCCCGTCTGTCAGGTGTAGGTCAGTCTGGACTTGAGGACCCCATCCATGTAGAGACTTTCATGCCTTGATGGACAATAAAAAGCTGATTTTCTTGGTTATTGACTGTGATTTATGAAAAATTTGTCTCAGAAAAAAAATTGGGAACCATATGGTAAAAAAAATTGAAGAGAGAGCCTTTCTTCTTAGATTGACAAGACAGATATTTTGTTCTAAATGTTATGTTGCTCTTATTTTGTTTAGTACCGTGGAACAATCTGTCAATAGAAAACCTACCTATACGTGTTAAAGGCGGTGGTGTTGATACTTATTTAACATATAAAATAGTTTTATTTAATATGTAAACTTATTTATATGTTATTTATTTAACATATAAAATAGTTTGAGTTAATGGAAACATTAATATTTTCGTGAATGAAGGATACTCTGTTCTTCACAAAATCTTTCCTGTATATTCTGGCTGTTCCTCCATGTTTATCATTAATTTTGTATTTGTGATTGTGCTTATTAGGCTTTTATATCCAAAATTTGGCCATTTTTCTCATTAATATGGCTGATGGAAGTAGTGGTTACACCACCTTTCATTATTTTGACTTCCATGGCACATCTTTGCCAGAGATACTTGAAGAATAGTGAAAACGGAATTCCACACCTGTTTTCTCACAGTTTAATCACATTGCTTTGCTGTCCACATTTTCTTCTCTGATGCTACCCTTGGAGTCATTTTCCCTAGTTTTTGGACATTATTTTGAACTAAATACAACCTGCTGCTCTTGACTTATTGCCTCATGTTTTTCCTGATTTGAACTATTTCAGTAGGCTTATTATCATGCCTGCTATTTGTTTTTATGGTGCTGGGCACTGGGCTCGGCACCTCCTGCCCCCTTACTCTATGGGGTCCTGGCAGCAGTCCGGTGACCCCAGGAAGCTCACACATAGAGTGGATGGCTGGCCACGCCCTTTGGCGCCTTGCCCACCCTGCCTCAAAGCTGAGCCTCTCGTGGCGTCGGAGTGCTTTTCTTGCCCGGAGGTCCGAGGGCCCAGCCTTGCACTGGCTAGCTCTCAGGTGTTTGACTTTGTGGAAGGCAGAGATGAGACTGTGCTCTTGGGCCTCTCTAGCATGGGCAGATCCTCAGAAGCCAAGTGCTGGTGAGCCCTTGAAAGCCTCCTGAGTGTCAGGAGATGCCTCTCCTCGGGGAGTCGTGTGTTCTCAGTTTTTGCCCTCCTGCTTGTCAGGAACTGTGCTTTCCCTTGGACGTGGCCGTCAGGATGCAGAACGGCGCCGTTCCTTAGAACTTCCTGCTCAGCTGGCCTGCCCACGGTCTGCATAGGCCGGCAGGGGGGCCCCAAGCCACACATGTCGACTGAGCACTTGCCTTATGCCAGCAGACTAAGTTCTTAATGAATTTGTTTTCATTAAGTAGAAATAGCCACCTATGGCTGGTGGCTGTCCTCACGGGCCGCGCAGGTCTGCACTGAGCCTCTTCGATCGGGAAGGTGTCAGTAGACAGCAGCTGAGGTTCAGTATAGGCCCATTTCCTGCTTGAAGGAAACGTGGCACTGAACCGAGGCTGGTAGTAATCGGTGTGACGAGCAGGGATGTAAATTTGGTGTAAATATTATGACACAATACTAATCACCTCTACACAGTTAAAATTAATCTTTCCACAGTCCGTTCTGTCACACTATTCGGTCTGATACTGCCCTCTATGGGTTGTCTTTTGGAATAATGGGACTAAGGTTAGAATCTGTAACATGACATTCACCATCTAGGTGACTCTAAGTTGTGGAGAATATGGTCTACTTATTGGGCAGTTATTGTTAACTTGAGGCTAATCAGATGTCTGTGTTAGTAGGAAGACCCTCTATGGGTTATGAATTTCAGAGAATTAAAGTATAATAAAAAATTCAGTTTAGAAGGTTTTTTTCTTTTGAACACTCTGTATTGACAAAGGCTATCCAGGCTCTGTTGGTGCCCCCCCCCCCGCCCCCCGCCACCCGGAGCATCCTCCTGGAGTTGGTGTGTGAGCAGCTGTCACTGATAGTGTGTCCTTGGAGAGACCACGAGGTAGCGGACTTCATTGCATGCGGTCTTCTGTAGAAAATGACTTGAATCCAAATGGTGGATCTGTTGCTTTTACAGTTGCATCCGAGAATTGATGCCCGGAGAGCTGATGAAAACCTTGGAATGCTTCTTGTAGAATTTTTTGAACTCTACGGAAGAAATTTTAATTACTTGAAAACTGGTATTAGAATAAAAGAAGGAGGTGCCTATATCGCCAAAGAAGAGATCATGAAAGCCATGACCAGTGGGTACAGACCATCAATGCTGTGCATTGAGGACCCTCTCCTACCTGGTAAGTGCCTCGCTCCTCACTGGCCGTGAGCCTGGGAGCGTGGCTGGCGCCCGGAGTAAGGGGTGGGCGGCGTCTGCAGCCCCTGCAGCCAAGGGTGGCCCCTCTGTCCTGACAGGTAATGGGGACACCTTCAGAAGTCTGTCTTTAATGCCATCTAATTCACTTCTTATAAAATTGGAATGTGTTTACATTCTCTAATTTACCAGATAAATGTAGAAAGTGAAAATTAAGGAAAAAAAGTTTATGTTTTCTGAGTGGGAAAGTATTTGTTACATATTCATCACAAACCATTCACTTCCAAGAAGTATGTCACATAGAAAAGCAAAGTATGCCACAACCCCCTTCCATTCTGGTGTGTATTTCTCCATTTTTTTCCTACACGGATATTAATATTTATTGCAGGCTTATTAATTAAGCAGCTCACGTAATTCAAACCGTTGTGCGACTTGTGTTTTTAATTAACAAATCCTAGAACCCTTCCCTGTGTGTGTAAGGTGTGTTCCACTGTGAGGATTGCTGCATTGACCATCCGAGGTGGTGTCCGGTTTCCCCGGTTTTATTCCCTTGAGCATAGTGAAGGGTGCTCGTTCCCGCTTCTGTTAGGGACAGTCCAATCTCTGCCGATCTGATGGAACACGCAACTTACATGTGCATTGAGTTTGCATTTCTTTAATGATGAGTGAGGTAAAGCAAATTTTTATTTATCGATTCCACAAATGTTTATTGAGCATCTATTAGATGAGACGCTGTTGTTACTGTTGGTGATAAAGTCAGTGACGGACAGGTGACAGGTGGTGGAGAAAGTCCGCTCCAGGTACACTGCCCCGTCTTCCTGTTGTGCACGTTCACGTGCTTTGTCCATCTGTCTGCCAGGCTGTGTTCCTAGTGACTTTGTGAGATCCTGCCTCTTCTTTGTCATCATGCTGTACTTTTTTTTCTCCCTAGTTTGTCCCATTGCATCTGTATTTAGTGTCTTTTGTTACTCAGTTCCTATATATATTTTTTAATGTCCTCAAATTTAATGATTTTTTGTTTCATTTCATGGCTGCTGGAGTGTGAAATTCACTTCTTAAAAACCCTGTGACAGGAAGCCTGCTGACTGTTCTGTTGTTTACATATGACAGGACTGATGCCATGCTTTTTCAGTATGGCTTTTCCCGGCAGCAGAGGAACATATTTTCACATCTGTTTGTGTTCGATCAGTTAAATTGCAGGGATTTCCAGTGTCTTTGATGTCTGTTTAAATGTACTTGAAATGAAAGCCTGCATTATCACTGGATATATTATCCAACTTGAAGAAGAAAATTCCAATACTTAGAATGGCTCCTAAAACATACTGCTTACTTGCATTGTGAAGAATGAGTACATGTGAATTAAAACTCCAAACTGTGCTGTTATTAAAAGTTAAGTTCCTTGACTGTGGCTCACTTGGTGACTTCATTGATGGTTTCATCTGATCTGCCACCGTCTGGTCCTTAAAACTGGAGAGGGGAGACCTGGCCCCCTCTACCCTGAAGGACTTGCTTCCTGCAGGTCCCGCAGGTGCTGACTGAACTGCGGCGTGCCTGGTCCGGGTGCCTGCCCACAGCGCAGGCTCTGTCAGCACGGCTGCGGTCTGACTGAAGCCGCTGCCTCGGCTCTGTGGGGTGGGTGCCACCTGGGGAGTCACTGGACTTCTTCGTGGACTGTCACTCTGTCTCTGTGAATGACATCTCATGGAGGTGGGCCCGGATCTGAGGCTGCAGGTCAGGCCCTTCGGCCCGTGCCTGTCGTGGGACGGGCGCGGGTGATGAGCAGTGTGCTTGCACGCGCCTGCTGTGGCTCTGCTGGTGTGGTCCGGGAGTGTGTCCGTGGTGAGGGCCTGCTGCGGAAGACCTGACGTGACACGATCTTGCGCGTCTGGATCAAGGGCCCGCTGTTGGCAGGGTCCTACAGCCACCTTTCTGTTTCAGGAAACGATGTTGGCCGCAGTTCGTACGGGGCCATGCAGGTGAAGCAGGTGTTTGACTACGCCTACATTGTTCTCAGTCACGCTGTGTCGCCCCTCGCGAGGTCCTATCCCAACAGAGACTCTGAAAGGTAACACAAGTCACGCGTCACTGTCCTGGGCTCACAGCCTTGGCCTGGCAGCTCCCTGCGGCAGGCACCGCTGGCCTCTGTCCTTGGCTTCCGTGAGGTTTCTTAATGGGTATGCCGGCGCAGTCTAGTAGAACTTGAAATTAGGAGGAGGACCACGTTGGGTTCATCCGTGGCTGAGCACTGTGAAAATTTCGTATTTGGGGAGTTGACAGTTTCTTTAGGGCATTTTATTTTGGGGAACTGATTTCTGGCCTTTTCACACTTTGGAATGTGATGCTTTCTCTTCAGGCTGTCCTCAAAATGCACATGCTGAGCTCGAAGGGAGTGTGCCTGGGGGTCCACGGGCCTCCCCCCTCCCTCTCTTCTGCAAACTCACCCCTCATTCTGCATTTCAGCACACTTTTGCAGTGTACGCTTTTACTGGTAGAGAGAAATACTTACTGAGTGGTTGGGAGGTGGTGGGATTGGGGGAGGAGGGAGGGAGTGAAGGGGCAGTGGAAGGAAAGAACAGTGCTGCAGCACGGGGGTTCTGAGGCCTGGCGCTTGTGCTGATTGGCTTGCCGTGGGTTCTGCGCCTCTGCCCGCTCACGGTGCCTTCTGGCAGGGCTTTGGCCCTGTGCTGGGTGCTCAGAGTCTTGGTACCGTCTGCTTGTGCCAGACCTTCGTGCGTGCTGGGCCAGGGCAGGGGCTTAGGCACTGGGTTGAAACAGTCTTTCGCAGTAGCTAGCTGTAGGTTCAAGGGTGTCTACATAAGTGAACTCACTTTTTCGATACTGTGATCTCAGAGCACGTTTGGGCTCAAGCATCGGAAATCATAACACAATTCATAAAATTATTTTAGCTTTCTTCCTCTGTCTTTCACTTGGCCAAGTGATATGTTATTAAAAATATAAAATAGCTGGTCTGCAGGGTTTGTGGCCCCCGACGTCACTCTGCAGTACGCTGATTCCCCGTGGTGTCCCTTTGCAGTACTCTAGGAAGAATCATCAAAGTGACTCAGGAAGTGATCGACTACCGGAGGTGGATCAAGGAGAAGTGGGGCCGCAAGGCCCCCCCAGCGCCCGAGCTTGGTGAGCGCTCGTCCAGTCACGTTACTCTTAAACTTCTGACGCCTTGAAGCAGCAGTGTCTCTTTGTCCCTCGGTGCTAATTGTTCCCACTGAGGAAACACCTCATCTTCTGTAAGAGTTTACAGCGGTGAGATTGAGGCCAGCAGGAATACAATGCATGCCACACACAGACCTTTAAAGTTTCTTCTAGTAAGTGCATTAAAAATGTGAAAAGAAACAGGTGAAGTTCCATTTATTTATTTATTTTTTAAAAGATTTGATTTATTTGACAGACAGAGAGGGGACACAAGCCAGGGGGAGTGGGGGAGGGAGAAGCAGGCTCCCCGCTGAGCAGGGAGCCCGATGTGGGGCTCGATCCCAGGACCCTGGGATCGTGACCTGAGCCGAAGGCAGATGCTTAACGACTGAGCCACCCAGGCGCCCCTGAAGTTCCATTTAATAATGTACTTTATTCAGCGTAGTATTTATAGTAACATTTCGTCATGTAATCACTATAAAGAGTCTCGGAGAGATTCTGGCCCTGGGCTGGTGCTGTACCCTTGAGACCCGGTGGGTACTGGCAGCTCACCCTGCCCCAGCCTCCCCAGAGACGCGCGCTCTGTGTTTAGATTCCGTAAGATTTACAGTAGAAACCTGTTTACACATCCAAGTCGTTCCAGACATATTTTAATGTTGTCTAATAACTGAAACCATAATTTAAAAAAATTAAGTAAATTAAGTAAAATGAGAAATTAGTTTGTGAGTCTCGTTAGCAGCATGTCAAGGCTGGATGGCACCTGTGGCTGGAGGCTGTGTGATGGGGTGTGAGCTTCCATCCTCTTACTAAGTGGCTCACCCAGGCTGTGTTGCTCCCACAGACAACAGAATTAAGATAAAGGAGCGAATAAATTCATGTGATGGGGATCCGCCCCAGCGCCGAGACCCGGAGTCCCCCTACAGCCAGCGCCTGACCTTGTCTCTGCCCAGCCCCCAGCTACTCTCGTCCGGCTCGTCCGCCTCCTCTGTGTCTTCACTTTCCGGGAGTGACATTGTGAGTGTGCCTGCAGGGGATCGTCTGTGGCGGGGTGTTTAGCCTCCGCCAGCCCGGGATTCCTCTCCCTTCCGTGGGTGTCTGTGCCGCCACCCCAAGATGGCCCTGAGGGCTCCCCGCTCTGCCACGAGCCTCCGCCGGCAGTCGGGGACCTGCCGCTCATGGCCCAGCTGTAGCAGACCTCCTCAAAAGCGTTTTAGACGCTTGTGTGGGGAGGAAACATTTAAGTGAGGTGTCTGTCCCGTGTGACCGGAACGTTCTTCGGTTCTGAGAGGACTTGAAGGGAGGGCGGGCGGCTCGGCAGATCGGGCCGTTGCGCTCGAGCCCGTCTGTGGCTGGCCGCACCACGGGTCCTGCTTCCGTCGCCGAGAAGCGGTGTGCCTCTCTACGGCCATCCTTGTTGTCTTTTCTACATAGGATTCTGACACGCCGCCCTGCACAACGCCCAACGTTTACCAGTTCAGTCTGCAGGCACCTACTCCTTTGCTGGCCAGCCTACCCACCGCCTTGCCCGTGCCGAGCGGCAAAGCTCAGTCCGCTCCTTCCAGAACGTTGGTCATGACGACTAACACTCAGGTATGCAGCCGGTTGGCACCCTTCCCACAGCCGGGCCCCGGGGAACCACGTCTGAGCTGCTGCAGGTACTCTAGCAGCGGCTGGCACTTTGGAATTAGAAACAGGTCTTCGGAAGTCTCTGGAAGGTATACTTCTATCTTGTAGGACATCCTTGTCCTTTGTGGACGGATAGAATGTAACTCCTGTCATTCTATAGAAGACCGTGTCCTCGGGGCCCACCCTGTGTGATGTGTGCAGCAAGGGGACTCCTGGCCATCGAGCACCGAGGGGGCTTTAGACAAGGTCCAGGTTGAGCGTCTGTCTGAAAATGACTGACACCCAGCCTGAGACTGTGGTCCTGGGCCTGCGTCATTTGGACTCTGGTGCTTACCGCCGCCTGGGCGCAAAGGGACCACCGTCCCTGCTTCCTCTCAGAATCACCCCATTTACACTCTTAAGAAGTTTTAGTATAAACTTTGACTTTCTCACGTTATTTTTAGGCCGTATTTGTAGAGCTTTTTCTGTTAGAATATGTCCTCTGTTGGTTGTTTTTTTAGATTAGATGAAATTAGAAGCCTGAAAGATAATTTCAGAAATATTCAGTTTGGTATCCATTTGACAGTTACACACAACTGAACACGTATTTGTAAAAACCCGTCGCATGAATTCCCCTTTAAAGGAAGGTCCTCTCTGCAGTGAGGGCTGTGATTTGAGCATAGAGACGTGGGCATGTGCAGACACGTGGACTCATCTGTCTGTCGTCTGGCTCTCTGCCCTGGGCCGTGGGGAGAGTGGAGCGCAGTGCGCCCCTGTCATGCACTGGCGGCAATGGCAGGCAGAACAGCCCCACCAGACACTTGTGGGTCCTGCCTGAGGGCACGATGCTGAGGCACTTGGCTGCAGTGTCCCCCAATCCGTCATTGGTCCTAACCTCACCCCGGGGGCTCAGGTCCCCTGAGAGCCAGTGTGGCCGCCACGCAGTGGTCCAGCTGATGCAGTGTGTGGTTTTGGCAGGAAGTCCAGGATGTTCTGGGGACAGGTCGCAGGCCGCTGCTGGTGCCCTGGTCTCGTCTGTTCTCTTTGCTAACAGAAGTTGAGGCTGAAGCTAAGATCGTTCACATTTTAAGCCAAGGCTCAAGGCCCACTTTCTTGTTTTATTTCTAAACTGCAAACCTGACTTCTACTGGAGCAACTCAGTAACCCCCTGTACACATCACGAGCACTCTCTCCAGGGAAGCTCACGGGCTGATGAAGTGCCCCGCTCGGGATGAAGTGGGCCCTGAGAGCCGGGGACGTGAGTCTGGCAGACCCCGGGGACGCGTGCCCCCAGGGGAGCACCGGCCCCACTGAGGAGAGGGTCTGAGTGTGCTCCAGCCCCCGGTGAGGACCTTTGGTAAAGCGTAAGGAAGGCTCTGCATGTGCTCTGGAGCACCATCTGGGAGACCCCCAGCTCCTGTTCCATCCACTGCCTCGGGGTGGAGGACTACAGTTAGTCTCCAGCGGGGCAGATGCATAGGATTCCTCGATGTGAGCAGTGCAGTTCTTGGAGGTCTGAGAGAGGTTCCCATTGGCACCCCTGTGATGCAGAAATACAAGTAGTCCAGGGACCAGAGGGGCAGGGGGAGCAGGGAGGAGGCCAGCCTTCCCCAGCACACCTCTGCGGGCCAGCATCCCTCCACAGGCCATCGCTTGGACCAGCGTCGGGCCTCCCATCCTGGGTCGAAGGACAGGTGTTGCTCTGAGGACAGATTTGTTGAGTTGTTGCTTCGTCTTCAATGAATAAGGAGATTTTATGACTTGGGCTACTGGGCGTACTTTCTTTTGTAGTTGCTGTTTCAGAATGTAGAATATTTCTGATGCAAAACAAATCCTGTTGGGTTATAGTAAAACACAAACTATGTGAATGAGCCTATTTGCAAATGGCTGTTCCAAAGCAGCGCCCTCCCTTCTCGGGCTCAGCATGAGAACTGGTGACCTCTGTCGGCCTGGTGCCTCATGGAAGTCTCTGGTCGGTGTGTTCCTAGACCAGGTTTACGATACCTCCACCGACCCTGGGGGCGGCCCCCGTCCCGTGCAGACAAGTTGGCGTTGAAGGAACTCCGGCGTTGAAAGCTGTTCATCACATGTCTTCCGCGGCCATTCCGTCCGCATCTCCCAACCCGCTCTCAAGCCCTCACCTGTATCACAAGGTAGGCCTCCCCCCTGGCCGGGGCCTGGTGCCCGGAGCCCAGGGCTTCCGGCTCTTCCCACCAGAGACAGGGTTCCACAGGGATGTGGTTTAAAACGGAATTTCTTTTCTCATCATTCAGCTTCATGTTTGCTTTTCTTTGTGGTGACTGAAACTTTAAAAGTGTTATTTTCAAATATAATGTAGTTTAAGCATCTGTCTTCATTCTTTCATTGAACTTGTTAGCATAAAACTGAAGTTGGAAATAAGGTTCAAAGTGAGAAATATTTTGTTTC
This sequence comes from Callorhinus ursinus, assembly GCF_003265705.2. NCBI lineage: Eukaryota > Metazoa > Chordata > Mammalia > Carnivora > Otariidae > Callorhinus > Callorhinus ursinus. The sequence continues at coordinate 88,233,171 of NW_027397065.1, read as the reverse complement.
CCATTTATCTGTTGAATTAATTTATATGCCAAATACTTTGGTTTTCAAGAACCAGATGATACCATCAGGAACAGATGCCGGTGTGACCTGGGGCAGAGGGGGGGCCTGCATGGGGTTTGCTTTCTCGGTTCCAGTGGGGTCCCTGTGAATGCGCTGGTCGGTGCCCCCGTGGCTTCTCTTAAGTCCAGATTCCGTACGCGAGAAACTGTTCGGTGGTAGGAAAGCAGGTCGGTATTCATTCCCTGTGCCCTTGTAGGGCTGGAATGTTTCTGAGGGCTGTGACGGACGTCTGCCTATAGGGGTCAAGGTGCAGTGTCTGAAGGCAGGTGTTTTCCCTTGGGCTCTGGCGATATTGGGGACACCCCCCTCGATGACTCCAGTCAGCTCCTCTGTGGCTTATCTGATCATATTTTGCCAGTAAATTTTCAGTGCTTAAGGGTTGGTTCTCTGAAGCTGCGTCATTAAGGTCGGATTGTTATATTTATTTGGAGCTACGTAATAGAGAGTTCCTCCTTGGGGTCGCCCCTCCAGGCATGATGGGGTCTTCCGTGCACTCCAGGTGTCTCACGTTGGCCTGCCGGAAGTACTCACGGGGGGCGATGACTTCTCGAAGGGGAAAGCACCTCATTAATCGCATTTTGGCTTTCCCTCTCAGTCCCCCTGTGCTGCTTGTTTGCATGCTTCCTGAAAGTGGCTGTGTTTTCTGCTGGCCTGCCTCGCGTGGGGCTGTGGGCACAGGAGCCCCGGCGCATACAGTGTCCTCCCCAGCCCCCGGGAGCTCGAGCGCCAGCCTGCTGGGCCATGGAACTCCTGCGTGTGTTTGCAGAATGTCACAGCTGCGGTGGGGGAAAGAAAACCAGGGCCCCTCTTTGTTCGTGGACACACAGACCAGTCAGAAGTGTGATGCTCATGTCTTCGGATGTGAATGTGTGTATGTGTGTGTGTGCGTGCTCTGATCCTGGGGGGTGGGGGGCGGCCTGTCTGTCTCCCAGGTGTAGTGGTCACTGTGACACGGAAGCATGGCGCTCTCTGCTCCTTCCTGCTCACGGTCACGTGGACACTGCACGTGGCAGTGGCGTGCAGCCTTTGTGTGCTTTCACTGTCCTCGGGCCCGGTCTCCAGTGGGGGGGTGGTGCGCTGCCCCCGACTGGGCCCCACAGCAGCGGTGTCTGGGGTCTCCGGGGCAGCCTCCCACGTTGCGTCTCTCTGTCTCTCCAGCAGCACAGCGGCATGAAGCTGTCCATGAAAGGCTCGCACAGCCACAGCCAGCCTGGCACGTACAGCTCTGTGGGCAGTGGAGGCGTGCGGCCCCCCGTGGGCAACCGGGGACACCACCAGTACAACCGCACCGGCTGGAGGAGGAAAAAACACACACACACGAGGGACAGCCTGCCTGTCAGCCTGAGCAGATAATAGCCCCTGATGGCGCCCCCCCGCCCCCCCCCCCCCCCCCCCCCCCGCTCTTGCACAGACTCGCGCCGGGTGGCCTCGGCGCCCAGCCCGGAACTGAGACCAGCATCCAGCACGTCGGCCTGGGCCCCGCGGACCGCCCGCCGCTGATCACTCTGCATGTTCCTTGTGTGGTGGTCACGTCCATCTTCAAGAACAGCTCCTTGTGCTCATCTGTGAAGCCTTATTAAACGTGGACGCTGTGTCTGCCTTCCTGGGATCCTTCCCTCCAGTGCCGGGCGGAGCAGGTCTGGGCCAGGGGCTGCGGGGACGGGCGCGACGCCGGCCGTGGCACTTCTCGGCAGCCCGTCTGGGTCCTTCGCGGTTGGGGGGTTTTCGGGGCGTGTCTGCCAGAGCGACGGAGATCAGCCCCCGCTCTCGTTCCTTCCCCAGCGGGTACGGTTGCGAGGTCGCCATTGTGTCACTGCCCTCACCTTTTGTTTCAAATTTCAGAACTGTTTTTCTATGTAAATATTGAAAACTTATGATTTGTGCAATAACTCAGATATTTTTATTTAATTCATATTTTCACATAAGTTATATTTAAGGGAGGAGGTTTTTTAAACAAGCTTAGGTCCTTTCCCGAGTCGCATTTTCTAAGTTGGGTTCATCGTGTCGGCTGGTCGTCTGAGGAGCACTGCTACCAACACCGTGATTGAGGGGCTCGGGGTTTCTTTTTGTGTTTTCCTCTGGGTCAGACACGAGGCCTCTCCGTCCGTGGCGGGGGAGCCGAGCGGCCCCGCGCTTCCCTGCAGGGGCTCGGCTCCTGAGCCTGCTGACCAGCTGCCCGCCGGCCCTGCCGTCCGGCCTGTTGTCTCGCTCTGACCGCAGAGCTTTAATGTTTCGGTTTTCGGTTCTTTTAAAGTAGACGACAAATCCAGCATTTAAAGTGCCAGAAGTAAAACTTTCTAAGGGGAGAAAGGGTTGTCACGTTATAAAATCTTAAAAAAAAAAAAAAAAAAAAAAAAAAAGAACTCTGAAGTGCTTCAGTCCGTTTTAGTCACATAGCCTGTCAGGATGGGTCGGGTGAATATCAGTACGGACGAGGGCACCCAGTTTTAGGAATGTGGAGAAAGGAATTATGTTGATTCCGTGGAGGAATCTGTATAGCGGTATGCATTCGTTCTGTTAAGAGCAAATCTACGAGAAGTACTTGAGCTGCTCAGTGCACCGTGGGGAGTGTTTGTGACGCATCGCAGGAGAGCCCGGCGCGGGGTGGGGCCGGAGCAGCGGGTGCCCCACTTGAGAAGCATCCAGGTATACTATGCAAGTGCTGTCCGCCATGGCAACCTCTGTCCTACACCCATCCTGCCTGTCCCTGAGTTTTCGGAGCGCCACAGTTGTCCTGGTGTTAGTTGCATCTCATAGGTCATCTGACCTCCCGTTTTTAAAATGGGGGGTTTTGGCCTTCCTGAACACTACAGGTAGGTTGGTCTTTGAAGTCCACTAGTGGAGAAGGTCGAGTCGAGAGACTATCTACCATGACACCTGATGGAAGTGCAGAGCGGGGAGCTCTGGAGTGCGGTCTGGGGGCGGTGTCCCGGCCGGGCCGGACCTCCAGTGTCCTCGGCCGTCCTCTGCCCCCGGGACCCGGCCCCCCCCCACCCTCCCCCCAGCACTGTCGCGGCTGGCGGCCGCGGCTTCTCTGGGGGGCCTTCCAAAAGAGAGTAGCACATGTTGTCTGCAGTTCTTGATGATCGAAAGTTATCAAAAATATTTAAAGCTATTTAAATTGTGAATCTATTGATAAAGAAATATTTATAAAAACTGATAAGTAGGCCTGTACTAATCTCCACACATTAGCAATATTGACTGTCACCCTACATTTAGGAACCACTGCGGGGCGCGGGTCCCGTGGGGGTGCATTTTAAAGCTCGATTCACAGACACAGGCGCCATGCTCCATCCCCGTCATGGTGAACCGAATGAATTGGCCTGGCTACCACGGTGGTCACGCACTACAGGTTGAACAAAACGATATCATGTTACGATTTTTTTGTGTGTGTGGACAACAATGTGGAAGCTAAAATTGACATATTTTTATGTAAAGTTTTTCTATTCTTTGATTTTTAATAAACTTTGGAAACCAGTTGGTGTTTGTGTTGGAGTGTGTGCTTTCCTTTCCAGAGAAGGGCCGCTTCTGCCATTTCGTATTCTTGAACTTTCTAAGTAGAGCAGTGAGAAATCTGGTTCTCATTGGTTCGGGAACTTCAGAATGCAGGTGACGTCCCGGTGCCGTGTACAGAAGAACGGCAGCTGAAGCACAGTGTTCGCCCGTGTTCTGGGCCAGGGGCGCGGGGGGGGGGGGGGAGTCCTCGCACCGCTGACTAGCCCTGCGCCACATCCCACAAGCCAGGTGTGTGACCCTTGGCACCAATGACACTTTCCGGGGAAACCATTCCTTCTACATCTCTCTTCCGTCGAAGTAGATCACTTTTTTTTTTTTTTTTTTTTTAATTCGAGGGCAGGAGCAGGGGGAGGGGCAGAGGGAGGGGCCGGCTCCCCGCTGAGCAGGGAGCCTGGCATTGGGCTCCATCCCAGGATCCTGACCCTAAGAAGAACACATCGTAAACAGCCACACAATCAAAATGTAACTTAAAATGTAACCTATTAGAATTTTTAAGGAGGTATCTAAAAAGCCCTGCAGTGCAGTGAGTGACAGAACGACGTGTCTCGGCCTGCAGGGCGCGGGGGGTGTGCTAGAATGCTCCACCCTGGAGCCTGGCACAGCCCTCATTCATCTCCTTCCACAAGGGTTTCCGGAAGGCTGCAAGCAGGTGCCGTCCCAAGGACACAAGGCCCTCTGCACACAGCGCCTGTGTTCTGACAAGGCTGCAGAGGACCTCAGAAAGCAACTCATGTGCCCGATGTCAGTGCTGTGACCAGTGGCTTGAGGCGGAGTGACAGGTGTGTCTATGGCTAGGACCACTGCAAAGGCCGTGGGCTGGCACGCTGGTGGCACAGCAAGGAGGCCCGACGGCTGGAAGCAGGTGCAGAAGCAGAGACTGGAGGGAGGGGAGCCGTGACAGGAAGCCACAGGGTTTCTACGTCCCTATGGCCACTCATTGGAGAACGGGCTGGAGGCAGGTGCTGAGGTGGCCCAGGTGAGCGATGACCGCTGCGGGAGGGCCCTGGGCGGGTGGGATGGGGCCGGCAAGGCCATGCTGATGGATAGGGGGCTGCGGGGAGGGCAATGGCCCTGGGCTCCCTGTGGGTTGCCGCCCACAGCTCTCGGAATGGCACGATCCGCAGGAGCCCCGGGGAGGGGGAGACCCCCACGCCCCACTGCTGGCTCAGGGCAGGTGAGAGGAGGCTGTGTTCCCTGGGCTTCCCTGGGCCTCCCTGGGCCGTGGAGAGGTGCCAGCGGCCGCTCCCGGCTCACACCGTCCGTGCTACTCAGTTTCGGTTTGATCACGTGCAGGTCAGTCACCACAGTGATCCCTGCTCCCCAGAAGTCCTAGTATTCCGAATTTGCTCCCTTGTGGCCGGGTCTCTGTGACTTCCTCTTCACGTTGTGCAGGGTCGTGCCCCCTCTTTATCCGTGTTCGAGGTACCTGGGGTTCCCGTGCACGGCGTGTGGGGCCTGGGCTGCCAGCAGCAGGTGCACGCGGGAGGCGGTGACATCCGCAGCGCAGACACGCCCGCTCACGTGCACACATCTTTGTGTCAACCGCCCTGTGATGATCCATCTGAAATTCTGACAGGGGTGTGTAGTTTATTCTCAGCTTTTCTAACTTGTGAAGTCCCTGCCAGTCCTTAGGTAGCTTAGATGACCAGGGGAAGCTGATCTAGGAAGGGGAGTGGCCAGCAGCCCCGAACATCCCACACTCGGGGCTAATTCTTAACTAAGAATGGCTGGAAAACAGGTTTCGCTGTGGTGTTTCCATGGCCCCCCGGGGGTGGGGCAGTTCCTAGGTGATCTGTCACGAGGGCCCTTGGACAGAGCTGGTGGTGCCGACGCCCCGTAGTCTCCCAGCATAACTGGGTCCTGGAGCAGGGCAGGCCCATGACTTTTGAGGCCCTGGCGTGAATTCCAGGCAAGGTCAATAAACCCACCTTGGATTCTTCCAGACGCTGTGCTCTCTGTCCATAACCTCTGACCCTGGACGTTTAAAGCACTGACAGTGTTAAAGGTCGTACAGAGGTGCTGTGGGTCACTTAGAGGTTTGGGAGCAAGTGTGTGAGGAGGCAGATTTGAGGCCTTCCTGCTGGTGTTTCCTGAAGTCCCGAGTGTCTTCGTGGTGATGGCTATGGACAGCTGTGGCCAAAGCCAAGCCCATGCAGCAGGCGAGTCCTCAGCCCCGATGGAAGCATGAGGGAACTGTAAAGGTGGCAGGGCTCTGGAGCCCCACGGGGCCGCTCTGCCCTGGGGTGAGCAGTGTCTCGGGGCCGACTGTGCAGCACCCCTGCCCCCACCTGGGACCAGAGTGATCGCGCATCCTGACTGCGGGGGCTGCTCTGGTTCTCCAGTGGTCTGGGAGCCGCTGCTCAGTTTGGGCAGGAAACCTCCACCTTCCATTGCCGTTGAGTCCCGTGAGCTTCCCATCTGTGGCCTGGTCCGTGGCTCCCCGGAACTCGGAAATTCTCCCGCGGCCACCATGGGGAGCGGAGAGCCACCTGGCTCGGCGGTTTAAGGGGTTAGGATAAAACCTCTTGGCTCACGAACTGTGGAGCTTTGCTGCTGGCCTTGGCTTTCATGGTCACGATACTGCTCCTCGGAAAGGCGGGTTCTGGAAAAGCACGCTGGGACTGCTTCAGACACACTCTCTAGTCCCAACCGGGGAGTTGGTTTAGCTCCCTCTGGACTTGCCCTGCTTCTGCCCCTGGGCTTCGTGAAAGAGAGAGTCCTCGTGGTTCGGCCCCTCAGCGGGCTGTTCCGGTTGCATTCTCCAGGCCAGACCCCACCCCTGCATCCACAGCCCTGCATGCAGGGTGACGGTGTGAGCGCTCAGTGGGCCGGCCCGGCTGCAGCACTGGGCGGGGACCATTCCACAGGGTGTGAGCTGACGACCTCAGGGCCCGGGCCGACCATGAGCACTGTGCACACCACCACCACCACCACCACCAGGGCGCAGGGACCCTTCCCAGCCCCAGAGGAATAAACTGAGGCACAGGGTAAGCATCCTCTGCGGCTGTTGGAGAGAGACGCAGACGGGCAGGGTCCACAGTGCTTGGCCCTTTGTGAAGCACCTCGAGTGGTCAAAGTATAATGAATGGTGCTGAAGTCTGCCTTGAATCTGTGGAACAAAGAGAACAAAATTCATGTCCTGCGTTTTCAGCTCATTGCGAAGTTTCTGAAGGCCCCAGGGATAGGTCTGGTGCAGGGAAGGGGGTCGTGCCTGAGTTGGGTCTCCACCTCTGTGTGTCCCATGTCCTTTGGAGCACAAAGTGAGTGCTGGCCATCCTTGGGGGTAACCCCATCGTCCTTGATTTTTTGTTCTCCCTTCTGGGGACCGGCCCCTTCATCCCATGTCGTGTGGGTCCCTCCTCCCTCAGAACAGTCCAGAGGACTGTTTTTCTCTCTTCTAGTGTTGGGTCCTGGCATCACCACTGGTCAATAATTAGTCATGTCCGCCTTTTGACATCCGCTACATCATGGTCAGCAAGTAAGTTTACCGTCTTTACCGCGTCGATGGTGAGCTTTCTGGAGTGTGTGCCTGCGCGAGTGTGCCTCTGCGTGTGCGAGCACTCTGTGCAGGGTCAGCGCCGGGCCGCACACCCCGAACTTGCCCGACACACTCACGGCGCACGGGTGGGTATGTGCTCATGCTTCCCTTGCTTCTGTTACTGCGTGCCAAAGAAAGTCTGGAACAAAAAAACAGCAAAACTTCAGTGAATGAAAACCTTTTGTCATGGTAAGAAAAGAAGCAGCAACTAGGTTTAAGACTCGAGGTGTCTTTTTTGTTCCTGTAGGAAAATTCGAATCTGGATACATAGCAGAATTTTTTAAATGTCACAGCTCCTTGCGGGCTGTGCCTGGAGGGTTTGTTTGGCGCTGTGATAGAGAGCCCCGGGGCTATCAGCCAGCGACGGAGGAAGCCTCAGGGAAGCCAGTCCTTGCCCACATTTTGTTTTGCTGTCTGGCTCCTGGATGGAGTGTGTCTGTGGACGGATCCGTCTCCCACCTCCCTTCCTGCTGCTGACCGCTCGGCGCAGGGGGTATCCGTGGCCATCGAGGTCCACCCCACGTCCTCCGACTGGGGTCTGATGGAGGGCTCCCTCCCCACGGAGCCCTGGGCCCTTCCAGAAGTTCTGGCTGCTGGGAGAGGCTCACCACAGGGAAGAGAGGGGGCGCTCCTGCCTCACTAGCTGGTTTCCTCAGCCCTGTGCGCCTCCACGCGGGTCCTTTGTCCGCACCACCCCCTCGGCAGAGCTCGCACACCTGCGTGTCACCGCCCGGGCTGGAGAGGGTCCCCTGAGGGTGGGTGGTCTCCCGGGTAGGCTGTGAATTAAGTTAATATTTGAACTGGAAACGTTGGGCTCCGGTTAAAAGGAAGGACAGAGAAATAAGGCTGCCCCTTTCTCTTCTACCGAGAAAAGGGACGATCCATCGCATCTGAACAGTGGCATCATGGCTGAAGCAGGAGACCTGGGATGGGGGAGGGGCGGGGGCTGGGGCCACGTTTGCCACCTCGGGTGGGGGGCTGCTGTGGGTTCTGAGCGGGGGACCGCTGCCAAGAGCTGAAATCAGACTCCGGCTCTCTGTGCAGAAGCTAGGTGTGTTCGGGTCTCAGCAGGGGGTGAGGGGCCCCTCTGGTCATCCCGGCCCCGCAGCGTGCTGGGAGGGAGCCTGCAGCACCTGACCCCCAAGCTGCCACTTTCCTGAGGGACGCTGGGGTGTTGGAGGATGGGAACCAGAGCAGGAGCTGCTTGCAGGGCTGAGGATGCGCCTGTCCCATCTCCCTCCCTCGGGAGCCCTGTGAGCCCCACAAGGCCGGTGAGTGACCTCTGTGTCAGCCCCTCTGTCCCTGGACCGGGACACTGCAGCCCCTACCTGGAACGGGGGAGCGAGCCCACCTGGGAACTTCTCCACAAAAGCGCTTTGCAAAGTCCAGCTGCCCTGCACAGCCTTTCCTGCCTGGGCTTCTTGATCACAACGCCCCCCGCCACCCCGTCCGGCTGACTTGGCACCGAGTCACTGGGCAGGCCTCATGGCAGAGGCTCGAGGTTGCTGCAGAAGAGCAGCGGGCCTCAGGGAAAGTTGGGCAGGGAGAACAGCGCCCAGTCCCGGGAGCAGAGGAGGGAGCACACCCCACGGCAGGGACCCGCGGCTTCCCACGGGGAGGCCACTTGAGTCCTGGGGGGGATGGGCCTCTGCGGGGGCGGGGGGGGGGCAGGGAGCAGTGCCCCTAGAGCTACCAGCATCTTGGGGACAGGAAGGGCCACTCACCTCCGAGCCTGTCACCCCCACGAGAACAACAATTTTGCTGAACAGTCACTAGGCACCGCCGAGAAGCTATGTGCTGACGAATAAATACAACTTCTTTGGTCAGGGGAAAAACCCGACACTTGCTTCAAAGTCCCTCTCTGCCTTTCCTTGGGCACCTGCCACCTCCCTCTGCCTGCTTAGGTCCCGGAGAGGGGGCGCCCCAGGGCTGGGTGAGCTGCCGCTCTGGCTCCCACAGGCCCAGCTGTCCATGGCGCCCTGCCTTTTTGACCTGCCCTCCCCTTTGGTGGCAGGTGACAGGCCAGGACGCCATGGGGATGGAACACCACACAGCTCAGCTCCCTCCCTTCCCCGGTGGATGTCCCCCGATGTCCCCCAGGGATCCTGTAAATTCCTGCTTTTCCTCAGAAGCCCAGCTTGTCCCCAGAATCCAGTTTTTTCGTGTTTCTGACAATTTGAACCCAATGATCGTGAAAGCTGTTTCAATTCAGGAATGTCCAGCTTTAACCTTGCTTCTGGTGATAGAATCCAAGTCACACATCACACAGGGTTCCTGGTGTCTCCCCGCACCCCTGCCAACCTCGTTTGCCCCTCCCCCACATCAGGACAAAGGTGGAGGCAACACCGAGCTCCCCCCCACCTGCCCCTGCCCCCACCGGGCGGAGGGGGCTGCATAGCAGTTGGGACGGTGACCCAGGAGGGCAGGCATGAGGAAGTTCTGGTTGGACAGGAGCGTGGGCTTTCCTGAATATGGAGAATTAGGGAATCGGTGACAAGATTTCAGCAGGGGACACCAAGATCTAAGACCTTGGACCCGGAAAGTGTTTGGGGGGAGTGAGCCTGGCCTGACCCTCTGCCCCAGCCAGGAAGGCCTCCCCCACTCCCGTAAGTGCCTCCCTGAGTGATCAAGGGCGCTAGGGGCACTTGGGTCTTCAGCTCACAGGGGCACACGAGAATTTGAACATGTCATCAAAACATCTCGATCTGGGATCACACACTCACATAAAAAAATTGACGTTCACAGAAGTTAGCTCAAACTTCCTCCTTTTTTTTTCAAGTTTCATTTATTTTAGAGAGACAGTGTACATGAGTAGGGAGGAGGGGGGGAGCGGGGAGGGAGAGGCAGAGGGAGAAGGCCGAGCAGACTCCACGCTGAGTGCAGAGCAGGATGTGGGGTTCAATCTCATGACCCTGAAATCGTGACCCCGAGATCATGACCTGAGCTGAAACCAGGAGTCAGACACTCAACTGACTGCACCCCCCCAGGCGCCCCAGCTCAAACTTGTGAACATGGCATAAGATTATACTTGGAAATTTTACACAAATTCAACTTGTAACATCTCCGTATGTTGTATTTCATTATAAAATTGTAATATACGAAATGGGATTTTTAACCAAGCTTTAGCTATTTTTAACCAAATTCCTTCCAGTTTACCCCAATGTACTATAAAAATGCAATGCATATTTTCTGGGGACTCAGAATCCACTCTGTCGCGAAGACTGGCCATTCAGTCCTGGGAGACTGGGCTTTGTGGCCACAGCATCATCACTGTTCATTATGCTGCCCTTATATTTATTCTGCTCTTATTATAAAAATCTACAAATGATTTGTCATAAAAAACTAGAGAAATTATAAAATTTATGGGGCAGACTTCCTTTTTACTCCTCGTGCTCTTGCTGTTCAAGTCCCTCAATACAGGGCCTGTGGGCTCAGATGCAGAGACCTTGGTGGGGAAGGGCTTCTCCTCCACTGAGAGGAGGGATCTGGTGAGATTCCATCAGGTTAGGAGTCCAGTTGTGGACTCAGGTCCACAGAAGGTTAAATCCAGCAAGCTCCAGGCCTGGGATCTTGTCTGGGTCATGGATCCCAGAGGCTGGGTTCAGAGGTCTGCAGAGAGAATCTGCCTGCGCCCCCCAGGAGATCCCCGCAGGATCAGCAGTGACTGGGCGTTCAGAACCGCAGTCTTGGTGGACAGGGAAGCGTTAACTCAGCAGGCCTGGCTTGTCCAAATCCTGCACACTACAAAGAAAGGTGTGGTCCTTAACCATCCCTGGAGGTCTCCTCTAAGCCCTTGGAATGTCCTGCCTGATGAGCATGTCTTTGTTCACCTGGGGCTTTGGGCCATGACGATGGCATCCCTTGGCTTAGAGACACATCCCCTTGTCTGTCTTCATCTTCACATGGCCTTCTCCCTGTGTGCATGAGTCTGTGTCCACATTTCCCCTTTTATAAAGGACCCCTGTAAGATTAGGGGGCCTCCCCGGCTCCAGCATGGCCGCGTATTAGCTAGCTACATCTGCAACAGCGCTATGTCCAAAGAAGGCCACAGTCTGAGGTCCTGGGGGTCAGAGCTCCAACAGAAGAATTTTGAAGGGACACAGTTCAGGCCCTAGCGGATGCCCATGTCCCAATCCCCCGAACCTGCGATGTGACCATGCAAAGGGGATTTTGCCGAGGTGAGTAAATTAAGGATCTTAAAATGGGGAGATCTTCTTGGACTATCTGGGGGAGCCCTCAGGACGATCACAGGTAGCTCCTGAGAGGCAGGCAGAGGGAGGTTGGACCACAGACAGAGGCCCATGTTAGAAGCAGAGACTGGAGCGGTGTGGCCCCCACAGCGGGCAGAGGCCAGGCGCAGATCCTCCCCCCGGAGGCCTCCAGAAGGAGCTGGTCCTACCTCCGCGTTAGCCTGCAACACTTTCAGTTTGACGCCCGGCCCTCCAAACCATGCGGGAATAAACCTGCTTTATTTGAAGCCACAGGCCTGGAGGCAACTGAGAGAGGCAGCGGGAGCGGGCCGCCGGGCACCGCTCCCCCTTCCCGAGGCCTGAGGCAGGCACCAGGAGCCGCACTCCTGCCCCGAGGCTGGGGTTCTCCTGGGATTGGGACACAGGAGGGCGCGGGGGCTGAGGGAGGCAGTGATACAAGTGCTTCCTTCAGTCGGGGCCACGTTGCTCCGCGGCCTGCAGGGCGATTAGGCCAGAGCCCGTGGCGAGGCTTGCTTTCTACCTCACGGAAACCACGACTTGTCAGCATTCACGAGTCAGCATTTAGAGGGCCCGGCCCGCCCAGCAGGCAAACGAGGCCGGTGTGCGCCTGACGGGAGGGCCAGGCCTCCCCCGGCTCTGAGCAGACGGAAAGGACCGTCGGGCCCGCTTCTGCCTCGCTTCCAGGCCTCCCGCGGTTTCCCCCCACGCTTAGATGTCTCACGTCACCACGTGAAGCGTTTGCAACCTCGGGTGCTCGGGGACTGATCCCAGCGGGGCTCAGAAAGCAGCGTGCCTCTGGCAGCCACTTGGACGTCTCCGGAGAGGGTCCTGGTACCCGGCTTGGCCTCCGCAGAGAGCACAGGAATCACCTGCGTGTCCAGAATGGCTCTTCAAGCCAAGGTCTTAGAGGCGCTTCTAGGTGGGTGGCAGTGAGTGTGCTACGGGCTTGGTGATGCCGGGCATTTCTCAGTGCGCACCCCGAGGAACAGACCTCAGCACACGATCCCCCCCACGTCCCTCTGACTCCACGGTGGGGGACCCAGCCCATCTCACTTATCCGAGCACAGCCTCCCGTGCGGGGCTGCAAGCCCACAGACGCGTCCTCACAGCCAACCGCTCCGCTAGGTGGGCGGCTAATACTGGATGCTCTCACGGGGTTTGGTGGGGTGTGTGGGGGCGGTTCACAAGCCCATCCCATCCAGTGGTCTGCTGAGAGGGCCCCAGGCTGCAGCAGTGTAGTCATCCTGACGGCTAAGATCGATTCCAGCAAAGGATTCAAAGCAACACCAGCAAAGGGAAGAGGTTCGTGGAGGGAAGTCCTGGGGAGACCAGACGGGAGCTGCCGAGAGCCCTCTCCGCTGGACTCATACAGGGTGGGCTTAGTTCCTTCGCGAGAAGCTGAGGCAGCACATGTGAGATGCCGTCTACCAGGGAAGTCGTTAGAGCTTCAGTGCCTGGGGTTTCCACGAAGATCTGGCACCTTCTGCTCAGCAGGGACCAAAATTCCAGAGCCCCGAAGGAAGCAGTTGCCAGTATTAACCACACAGTTCATTTAGCTTGGGCACAGCAGGTCCCTCTGATCAGTCAGGGAATGGAGGGCGCCCTACAGCCCACGACTCAGGGAGAAGCGAGCGCTGAGCCTCATCCCTTGACAAAGGAGGGCACTTTATCTGCAGGAGCAGAGTGGGGAGGCGAGCACCTTGAGGCCCTTCTGATGTCCGCAGGTGTCGAGGTGGCATTTAGTGTTGAATCTGAATTGAAGGCCTCAGCCCAGCACACAGCGGATGCTCAGCAGATGTTGCTCAAGGGAGGGAAGGAATGTGTGGTGTGGCTTCCCGAACACTCCCTCGGGACCGCTCCTCCACCCCTAGCAGCTTGGCAGGAATCCCACAGCCCCACCAAGCCCAGCTCTGGCCTAGCCTTGGCTGGATGGGGAATCTCAGACCACACTCGACTCATTGGCCCCATTGACCTGATAGGGGAGCCATGAGGGCAGGACTTCTAATCCTTTTACTTTGCTTTTTGCTGTGTTCCTGGAGTCCTGAGTGGTGCCTGATACACGGATGCTCAGGAAGTATCTGCTTGTTGGGAAGGCCCAACCCCTAAACCAACCTCTGCGGTTAGGGGAGAGTATGGCCCAGCTGGCTCAGTCCAGCCCCCTGACCCCCAGCCCTGGAGGCCGGGGGAGCAGGGAGAGTCCCTTTGAGCACCAGAGATTCCCATGGAGAGGGGTGGGGGCTGCCCCTGGGAAAAAATCTGCCCTCCGCAAGCACATCTGCACTCCCTCTGCTGTCCGCACACTCTGGGCTGATGCCTGCCCTGCCCCTTCATCTCTGTCCCGGAAGGAGGGAACCAGGGGTCCTGGGAGCAGGTGATGAGGGAATGATGGAGGAGGTTGGCATCGATAGGAGGGCCGGGCTGTCATCACCTCTGCAAGCAGGCAACTCGAAGTCCCATCTTCCTTGGTCCTTGGCCAAACGCCATGCCTGGGGTCTGTCCTTGCTGGAGCAGGTGCTGCTTCTGTCCTGTGAGCTTGAAGGCGGGGCCAGACTCAGCCTCCCCATCTGCCCTTCTGCTTCTCTGCGGCCCCACCTGATGGACTTTGACCCCAGAAGGCTTCTCTGGCCCCTTGGGCGACTGCCCTGGTCTGCTAGGGTGACACTGACCCTCACTGGGGCAGGGCCCCAATGTGCCTGCCCCAAGAGCCTCGAACACCTGGGAGTTTGATGGGCTTCCCGGGCCACTTTGGGCTGTGCGGGTGGTTCGTGCACGAGGGGCCTGGCTTAGGAGCACCCTGGACTGAGCGGGAGCTGCCTGGAGGAAGGAGTACCTCCTCCTAATTCTCACGATGGCCCCGTGGACTAGCTGGGCAGGGGCAGCGGGGAGCCAGGCACGGCCACGGTGAGGTTTGCCTCTGAGGCACCGGAGGTAAGCCCTGCCCGGTCCCCTGCTGTTCCTCCACCCCGGCTGCAGCTATAGTGTGAAGGCCTCCGGGAACAGGATGGGATCCTTGGGGCTGCTGGGGCCCTTAGAGCTTTTCCTCAGCACTTGCCAGCCCAGGGGAGACAGGCCCACAGTTCCTGATATTGCCAAGGGTGGTGACTGGGGGCCCCCAAAGAGATGAGAAGGTCAAGCATGGCGGTTTGTTGTGGCCAAGTGAACTGGTGAGGGGCCTGGCGCGTACGGACGCTGGTCCGGGCGGGGCTGTGGGAGCACCCCTCTCCACTCCACCCCGAGGTCCGTGGTCTTTCTCTGTGACCGACAGGAGCTCTTCTCCTTGTCCATCTGGAAGCTCTACCGAATCTCCAAGACCCACCCAATGCCACCTTCTCCGTGCAGCCTCCCAGCTCCCAGCCTCACTCTCAAAGGCAGGATCAATAACTCCTAGAAGAAACGCATGCTTGTTCCCACCTGCCTGGGACAGCATCTTGCTGCAGTGACGGAGTCTGGGAAGGGCTCGGATGATGGAATTCGATGGAATGGGTGTTAGTGCTCAGCATGTGCGTGTGTGAGCACACCTAATCGGGGGTGCACGTATGTGGCAGGAAAATACACAGTCAAACTCTGTGGGGAGCCTGTCAGTCACCCAGCGGCTCACGATGGGCCCTGGTGATTCCACCTTCCTATAATTACATTTTCTCCCTGAAACAATTTCAGTTAAATTTCTGTTTGACAAGGGACCGGGTGGAACCCATCTGACCTAGAAAATGACAGGAACGCTTTTAATCTTTCCAACTTAACCTTTTCATCCTGACTTAACCTTTCCCTCCTTGACGTAAATGAAAAAATGAGGGCTCCTGCGGAGATTCTGCAGGCCCCGCTCAGGAGGACGCCCACCTCGGTGGCTGAAGGCCGATGCTCCATATGTGGGGTCTCAGGCCTCTGAGAAGAAGCTGTTCAGCCAGAGGCACAGCCCTGCCCTTGGCCCCACAGAGAACAGCCTAGCCCTCTGGGCGCCAGGCACCGCTGAGCACTCGGCTCTGTCTATGTCTTTAAATGCCCGCTGCAACCCCAGGAGACGGCGCTCCTAGTAACAGCAGTTTGGCACGGGGCTAGGAGGTGGGAGCTGTGCATGACCCTCCTGGTCCCCGAGACCCCCAGCTGCAGTGAGCAGCGTGGGGATTCCAGCTCAGCGGCTCCAGGCCCGCATCCCGCCTCTGCCCCCAAGGCCTCCTGGCTTGCCTCTTCTGTTCCGTTAGCACAGCACATGCCCTGGGCCGTGAGGACTGCTGTGGGCCCGGGCAGGTGCTCCAACCCCACGGAAGACCCAGGGCGTGAAAGGCCAGGCACATACAGTTGTCCTGCATAGTCACTTGTTGGAGGATGGATTTGCGGCCTCGGGCTGCCCTGACAGAGCACCGCAGACTGGGAGGGCCAACAAAGCCTTCGCCCCTCCCACTTCCGGAGGCCAGAAATCTGAAATCCAGGTGTCGTGGGGCAGTGCTCTTTCTGGGGGGGGCGTCCTTCCTTGCCTCTTCCAGCCTATCATGGTGGCCTGGCAGGCCCTGGCAGGCTCGGCTCGGTGGGCACCTGCCTGCAATCACCGTCTTCATCTCCCACGGCCCCCTCCCTCTGTGTCTGTGTCCCAATTTCCCTCCCTCTATCGGGACATCGGTGTTGTGTTAGGGCCCACCGTAATTCAGGATAACCTCATTTTAATTTACCTAATTACATCTGCAAAGAGCCTATTTCCAATCCACGTCATATTTTGAGGTTCCTGGGCATGAATTTTTGGAGGACAGTGTTCAACTCTGTACCCCAACCCACTGCTCACTCTCCCCGTCCCAGTCAGCTTGGCTCCTGTAACACATGCCATGTGCTGGGGGCTTCCTTGGCAGACATGTATTTCTCACAGTTCTGGAGGCTGCAATCCAACATCAGGGTGCCGGTGGACTTGGGGCCCGGCTGGAGCATGGCTCCCTTCGTCCTTGCCACAACTCCCCACAGAGGGATCGAGTTCCTAGAAGTAATGGCAGTTGGGTTCCTGCGTGAGAAAGAGCTGCTGATGGAAATCAGCCACTTGTGGCCATGTCAGACGCCACCTAAGAGCTTGATGATTGTTGGCCAAAAAATAGAACTTCTGGAGAAACAGGGCTGGCATGTCAAATCGACAGGCAGCTTCAATCTTGGGGTCCCCGGAACCCGTGCACAGGGCCTGCAAATGCAGCATGACTTGCAAAACCCTTCCAGAAGTGCCCCTTTGCTTATTTACACGAGAGGCAAAGCTTTTCACCAACTAACATGTTGGCAAATGTTGAGCGAAGCATATGCACAGGAAATATCAACTGGATGGAATGGGATCCAGGAGAAAGATGGCGAAAATGTCTCCAGAAAGACGTGGGGGCTGGGGGCTGGGGGCTGGGCTACAGCATTGAACTGGCCTGACGCTGGGGAGAGGGCAGGCATTGCTCTGCATGAGCTCCCACAGGGCTGGGGGTGCTCAGGGGGCCCTGGGGGGCCCTGGAATCGGGGTGGGGGTGGGGACAGAAGCCCCTCTGCCTTACTGAGGACTCCCCCCACCCCCGAGGCCTGGGAGCAAGGGCGCCACTCAGTGGCTGGGGGGTTCCAGGGCCAGATCCCTCTGCCTTTAAAACAGGAAAACCTTGGGAACAACCTAGAGGCACTTCCAGAGGGCAGTGGTGAAATAAACTGAGGCGCCCCTAACCCTGGGACTATTTTGCAGCCCTTAGGGACAAGGAAAAATACCCAGGATCTGTTTATTGTTAAAAAAAAAAAAGTCATAAGATGGCCCATTGGGACATAGAGACGGCGTGGGTGGGTGCTTTATTTTTTTAAGTAATGTGAATGTATTCTTGTATTAGTCCTGTAAGAAAACTGTCGTTAAGGACAACTACGCATTAGGTGCTTTTATTCCCCCCCCAAAGAGTTTTATTTTTAGCGCATGTGGCTACCAGCTTTATGTCTGTGTATGAAAAGCGAGCAGCCCCACCCTCCCTTGCCTTCACAGCTAGTCACCGAATCACCTTCTTCCCTTCTCTTCCTAAGTGGGGTGGGGTTGGCAGCCCAGAGAGGTCTCTGCCTTCCCTGGAGAACACACAGCGGGGGAGGAGGGCTAGAGGAAGAGGACCTGGGTGGACAGGCAGCCCCACACTGTCTCCGGGAGTCCTCCTGCGTAGGAGAACTGCCCCCCACTGCCGGGCCATGGGTGCCTTCTGTCTGCCCCTTCTCCGGGAGTTTCCACGCCAGCCCCGCCAGCCCCAGGGGGGGCAGGCACGAGAAGACCATGAGGATGGATGGAGTGGTGGCCCCACGACACTGCTCTCAGGGGTCCAGGGTGTGCCCCAGGCCTAGCCCTCACGGGCCGGGAGCAGCCCTGGGTGAGGCAACGGGCTGGTGGCCGCCAGGAACCTGGCTTCCAGTGCACACTGTTAGGACCGCATCTGGGCCTGGTACATTTGACCCCTTTGACCCTGCCGCTGGGAGTGAATGTCCGGCTTGTGTGCCTGAGCCCAGATGGGTGGAGCCAAGTGGGGCCCGGAAGGGGGGGGGCGCGGCCTGGGGTGGGGGTGAGGTGGGGTGGGGCGCACCCCTGTAACAGGAACCCAATCCTGTAGTAGGGAGGGAGCACACTGAAGTGCTCTTCAAGGGACTTCTCGAGTTCTCGGTGAGCGTGTAACAATGCAGCATGAAATGTTTTGTGATTGTGCCAAACGGCGTGCAAAACCAAAGTCATGTCAAATGTTAAGTCACCGTCAACGACATTTGGAGAATGCTAGTGGAAAAGAACACAGGCCACAGACCAAGTTACTAAACCACTCTGTGCCGCCTGAACTTGTCTGTAAGATGAGCATAGTACTTACCTCTGTGGATTTGTGTGAGGACCTTGAGCCAATCTGTACAAGGCTCTCAGATGCTTCCTGGCGCACAGGACAAGCCCCGTAACACAGCAGAGAGAGAGATCTTGGGACAATCCTGGAATCTCTCTCTTCTCTGATGGAAGAGCTGACTGTGACGTGTCCCTGTCACACGAATTGCAGACAAAGTGCCACGGCCAACCTCTTCCACGGGTGAGGCTGGTGACGGGTCTGCCAGGCGATGAGGTGGAGGAAGGGACACAGGGTGGCGGCTGCCTGGCACGTGTGTGGCAGAGATGCTGGCTCCCGTGGGCAGCGTGGGGCACAGTCCAGTGTCCAGTCCCCCCTCGTGGGTGCTGGGGATTCTCCCCTGCAGAAGTCCTTCTCGTGGCTGAGTGTTACCCCTGACTCTCCGTTTCTGGGGTGTAACATGCGAGCTTGGCTCTCTGGCCCTCCTGGGAATTCTGAAGGCCCCCTAGCACCTTATAATAAATCCCTTGTTGCCCAGTCTGGCTGGACTAGAGCATCACCCACTTGCCATGCAGGGGACAATATGCAGCCATCGCGGGAACCCAGGAGGGGCCTGCAGCTCCACTCCTCATCCTACAGGACAGTTTCATTGGTAATATTGGCAGCATACTACCAGCCCAATAATATCTGCCTTTTAAAATGGAAAGATGATTATTTTTAGAATAAAGGTAAGGTATACAACCTTTCAGACAGCTTGTGATATACAAAAGCTTGATAAATATTACACCACACCAGCAAAGCAAAAAAAAAAAAAAAAAAAAAAGCAGAGACCATGCCAGAAAGCATAAAAGAAGATAATAGAAGACATCAGTTACAATAGCAAATGTGAATTACTGAGCTCTCCATGCTAAGAAAGATTAAGATATAGCTTTACAAAAGTTGTTAAAGAACTTTATATTATTCATGAGAGACAGATATAAAATAAAATGATTTATATTAAATATTTTCGGGGGAGATGTCAACAAAAGGAAAGTGGCAACATAATGATCAAAGAATTCAAGGAGAAACACTTTAAATAGGAGAGAAGGGGCTAAAATGGGAAGGAGATTTGACAAAGAAATCACAAGAGATTTGTAAAGGGCCAGTCAACATGTGAAAGTTGAAGTATCTCTAAAAATCAAATGAAAATTACTCCTATCCTGAGACCACATTTTCACCATCAATATGGCAAAGATAATGCCCAGTATTTCTACACATGCTTCCCTAAACATGTGCCCTCAAATCTCCTACCCATCCACGGGTGAATTGATGCAATCTTCTTGGAAGGCACTTTTTAAAATATATTCTGGAGGCAAAGTTTCATTTAACCTTCGACACAAAAGTGTTTCTTGGAAGTAATCTGAAGAAAATTCACATCAGTTTTATAGCCAAATTTCAATGATTAATTTACAAATTTTGTGTTCATCAATAACTGGCTGTAATATAACTTAGCCTAAACATAGAAATCTCAGTTAGAGTCTAGTCAGGAGACAAGACCCACACTGCTTCTTTGAACAGGGAAACTCTGATATAAAGAATTACTAACTAGCAGGAAGTGACTAAGTACTAGAAGGGATAAAGGGAATTCTAAGGCTCCGAAGCAGCAGATACAAAGAGCAGCCACCCCCTCTAGACCGATGGCTCTCCCTCAACCCGGGCAATTTTGCCCCACAGAGACTATTTGGCAATGGCTGGAGACATTTTTGGTTGTCTCAGGTGGGAGGGGTTTGGTACTGCAACCTGGAAGGCAGAGGCCAGGGGCAGAGCTAACATCCTGCAATGCACAGGACAGTCCCACCACAAAGACTCTTCCAGCCCCAAATGGCAGGGGTGCCTTCGCTGAGAAACGTGTGTGTGTGTGTGTGTGTGTGTGTGTGTGTGTGTGTGTGATATGTCTATGATGTGGTGTGTGTGTGATATGTGTGTGGTGTGGTGCGTGTGTGCTGTGTGTGGTGTGGTGTGTGTGTGATGTGTGTGTGGTGTGTGTGGGTGATATGTGTGTGATGTGGTGTGTGTGTGTGATGTGTGTGTGGTGTGGTGCGTGTGTGATGTGTGTGTGGTGTGTGCGTGTGATGTGTGTGTGGTGTGGTGCGTGTGTGATGTGTGTGTGGTGTGTGCGTGTGATGTGTGTGTAGTGTGTGTGTGTGTGTGTGTGCGTAGTGTGTGTGATATGTCTATGATGTGGTGTGTGTGTGTGATGTGTGTGTGGTGTGGTGTGTGTGTGATGTGGTGTGTGTGTGTGATGTGTGTGTGCTGTGTGTGGTGTGGTGTGTGTGTGATGTGGTGTGTGTGTGTGATGTGTGTGTGGTGTGGTGCGTGTGTGATATGTGTGTGGTGTGGTGTGTGTGTGTGATGTGTGTGTGGTGTGGTGCGTGTGTGATATGTGTGTGGTGTGTGCGTGTGATGTGTGTGTGGTGTGTGTGTGTGATGTGTGTGTGGTGTGTGCGTGTGTGGTGTGGTGTGTGTGTGTGATATGTGTTGGTGTGGTGCGTGTGTGATGTGTGTGGTGCGTGTGTGATGTGTGTGTGGTGTGTGGGTGATATGTGTGTGATGTGGTGTGTGTGTGATATGTGTGTGGTGTGGTGCATGTGTGATGTGTGTGTGGTGTGTGTGTGATATGTGTGTGGTGTGGTATGTGTGTGATGTGTGTGTGGTGTGTGTGTGTGATATGTGTGTGGTGTGGTGTGGTGCGTGTGTGATATGTGTCCTGCCGATCATGCCAACAAATGCCGCTCTGTCTTGTCTGGAGACACTCAGTGGCTGTTGTCACCTTGGCTACAAGCCAGTTGTTTCTGATCTTAGAAAAATCAAAGAGAATTACAAAAACAGTCCATATGCAGCATAAAGTGGGCACGATTATTCACCTTTCTGCTTCTGGATGGAAAGCTGCACACATAAAATACTGCCAAGAAGAGGTTGATTAGGGAGACGAACAATCCAGAAACTAGGAAGAGCTGGTTGTGATGTGGTCTGCAGGCCCTAGATGAAGAAGAGGCAGGGTCAAAACTGCCCTTGCAGGTGCCCTGGTTCTGCCATCATTCTCAATGGGATGGCACCCCCCACACGCTCCCTGGGGACCTTTGGCAATGTCTGGAGATACAACTGTTACAACTGGGGGGCCGCCAGTGGCATCTCGTGGGTGGAGCCTACAATGTACAGGACAGACCCCCACCACAAAGAATGATCACTCCGAAACATCAGCAGTGCCCGGCTTGAGAAGCCCTGAACCAGCAATGACCTAGACACCCCGTCGTTACACAGCCAGGTGCCCAAAGTGACACAGCCGTTAGCATTCATCGGAAAGTGCGGTGAGCCTGAGCATGGTGCGGGCTCTCGATGTCCTTCAATTCACTGCTCCGGAGCCTCCTGCGAGGAACGATGTCCACCTGCCAGGGAGGTTGGGAGAGCTAGCGGGTCCTGATGCCAAATGATGGCACTGGGGAACTGGCCTCTGAGCAGTGTTGACATTTACTTCTCCGAAGAGAAAGTCCATTATTTTAAAGGATTTGCTTAAACTTTATATGTGAAAGCAATTACCTTGCGGGATCCAATTGGTTGACAGCAAAAGCAGCAAACAATTAAATGAATATAAATTGCTTTTTCCATGTGTCAGCAGAACATCGGAAGACAGGATTAGATGCTCTCCGGCCTTGTATTTCATCGGGGGCTTTGTGAGCCCCGAGCCCTGTCGGGGGGACTCACCTCCATGCCGTGCGAGGCAGGATATCTATGGAGAGGAGGAAAAACATTTCAATTTGTCTCATTTTTCTGTTCCTGACTTTGTGGTGTAAGAAATAAAAATAGGTTTTTTTTTTTTTTGATTTATACTGCCAATAAGACAAGGAAGTCATCTGAGGAAAATGTACTGAAAAAGAGAATTTCATCCACTTCCCTGAGAAAATCACTCGTGTGTGTGTGTGTGTGTGTGTGTGCGCGCACGCGCGTGTGCGTGAGTGCCCACACACATGCATTTGCCTGCACAGATTAAGGACAAGAAGTGAAATAAATAAAAATCAAAGGAGGCAAGTATTAATCAATAAATTCCTGGCTACTTGTAAAGACTGTTTGGTTTCTACAAAAGCAGTCTCTGAACCAGGGAGTAAGCCTTAGTCAATACAGTTGATCAAGGTATCAGCCACCAATTATTGATAGTAACTTACATCCTTTTTCTGATTATAAATATGATGTGCATGTTCATTGTAACATACTTGAAAAATATAGAACAATATAAAGTTGTCAAAACCATTTGGCATTTCAACACCCGTAGATAACCATGTTAACTACTGGGGCTTTTTAGGGCGTGGCTCAGTGAACTATGGCCATTGGCCACATCCAGGCGGGTGCCTGTTTTTATAAATATGGCTTTGTTGGGAACAGCCATGTTGCTTACCTATCCTCTAGAGCTGTTTGTGCGGGACAACGGCGGAGTCCGGCAGCTGTGACAGATACCATGTGGCCTGCCAATCTTGCAATATTTACTGTCTCGCCATTTATAGAAAAAAGTTTGCAAAGCCTGTTTAGGGCCATCTTTATCCTGTGTGTGTGTGTTGAGTGCCCATGGGACAGACCCGTCAGACTGACACCAGGTGGGTCTTAGTGAGGGGACTCTCAGAACTAGTTTCAAGATTTCTGAGCACATCGTGAGCTTAGTCTGGCCATGCTGAGTGTGAGGTAGACCCAGGGGGGGAGAGCCAAGGGATGTTCTCAGGGGAGGTGAGGAGAGTCGTCTGGGATGAGAAGGAGGGTCTTGATCGCCATGGAAGCCAGGGGCACAAATGAGGACAAATGTCCAGAGTGAAGGGAAAGACCGGTGATGGGCTGGACGGGGTAGGGGGGGAAATGCTGTGGTGAGTGGTCCTTATGGGGGCAAGGGGCTTAGAAAGGAAGAAAACAGGAGCCTGTTGCCTGGGGAGGACACCGTCCCCAGCAGGGGCAATCGCTGCAGACATGGTGACGGAGCTGAGTGTGTAGGACCCATCAGACTGGAAAAAGGGCAGGTAGTTAGTGAGATGTACGCTCACACATGCCGCACAGAAGGGGGTGGGGGAGAGGGGTGCCCAGATGGGGAAATGGGAGAGAGATACCTCAGTGTTCTAGAAGATCGATGTTATATGGAATAAAAACGTGCACTAACAATTTTGTGCACAGAAACATAACAATCCACCTGTAAAAGATTACTTCCATGGGGCTAAAAATTCTATAATTCTATAAGACCCCGAGCTGGTGACACTAGTTACTGGAAAGTTCTTTTTTTCTATTATTTGAATATAGATCGGAGAATAATCTTATCAGTGATTTATAGATTTTTTTGAATAAAGATGCTGCTTCATATAAGTAAGAAATTTTAATACGGTGTGATTCATCAATTTATGTATAGGTTATGCTGCCTCAATGTATATATAAATTTAATCTACATATGTAATAGTCATAAGGAATCGCAAGCCCTAGGGAGAGAAATTATAGTATGAATCATTTTACAAAGTCAATAACTGCAACCCAATTTTGTGTGAATCTGCATCTTCGAACGTAGGTTGGCTTAAAGAGATGCATTTATTAAACATCTTAAAGTTTAGATAGTAAATGCTTACTTTCAAGAAGACTTAGGAAATAGTTTAGAATGTAATGAAAAATTACCCTCCATTTTCAATAAACTAGAACTGAATGCCAGTATTTTGGCTGTCTTATACTCTAGGGTCATCTAATCAGGAGTTGTGTGATTTTTAACTGGGAGGGGGTGAGGGAGATGGAGTGAGAGATGTGGGCATTGTGGGGATGGGGTGGCGGGATGGGGGGTGGCGACATGGATTGGGTGGGGGAGGGGGGCAAGGGGGGACGGGAGGTAGGGAGCAGCGACGGAGACCGGGCACACGCGGTCACACGGACGAGGGCTGTGCTGTTCTACAGACATCCAACGTCAGGGACGTCCTCGGAGGTGTTCCCGGAGGGAGGAGTGAGGACGGAAGGGAAGGGCTCTGTGCGGTGGCGGGAGCCCCGCGGGGAGGCGGAGGGGGGACCGAGGATGGTGACCCTGTGGCGCTCAGGCTGCACGGGTGAGTGAGGCACCTGGGAAGGCAGCGCAGGCAGAAGCCGGGAGGCCTGACATGGCTCAGAATCCCCACCCCATCCCTCCTGATTCCCCGCTCTCGAGTCCAGGCCCCCCCGTCTCTCTGCTGTCCTCGGCTCATAGGTAAGCTGTGCTTCTTGCGCTCCTTGGTTTCAGGTGAAAAGGCCATCCCTACCTGACAATCAAGTCCATGACCGCCTGAAACCAGCGCACGGAAAGGGGAGCCAAGGACTCTCAGCTGGACGGGGAAGGGTTTCTCCTGGCAGGCTCTTTCCCTGGGGAGGAGAAGATACTCCAGAGGCTTTTCCCTCATGTCCCCTTGGCCAGCACTGGTCACCTGCTGCCAGCCTGCCAGGGACGATCCCACCTTCTTGGCCATTCAGGGGCCTCTGCCTGAAAGCTGGACCTGACTAGGGCTCAGGACCTGAGGACGGAGGTGGGAATTGCTGGGGGCCCGCAAGGAACGGTGTGTGGCTCAGACGGGAGACCCTGCCCCGTGTCTGACGCATGGGCCTTGTCTTCACTAACTGTGGGCATGGAACAGATGCCCCGCCTGATCACACGACTGACCCGAGGGGTTGTCCTCACGCGGCGCACGCTTCCAATCTCACTTTGGGCCCGAGTGACCCCAGTCCTCCAGCAGGGGAGGCAAACAGCAGCAATAAACAGACAAGGGAGAGCTTTGGATAAAGCGTCAGGAGCAGAGGGCCTGCCAGGGGCCGAGCCGGCCTGTCTGGTGTGTGGGCGGGGAAGACAGGCTGGCAGGGCCGCCCCGGCCCAGGGCCACCCCACCACATTCGGCTCTGTGTGTGGACGCGCGGAGTGCGCTCCAGCGTATTGGACCCTGCTTGCGGTCTTGTGACTTTGATAGAGTGAGAAAGCCTCTGTGGAGTGGAAATACCGGACGCCGGACAAGGAAGAAGCGAGGACCCAGCGGTGAGGGTCGGAGTGTAGAAGCATCGCTGGAGACGGAAGTAGGGGAGCGGGCTGACGGTAGGAGGTGGGCCGCAGAGCAGCCGATGCCTGCGAAGGAGACCCCGGGAGGAGGATGTGGTCATTCTCAGGCAAGGCCCTGGCTGTGGGGCTGAGGCGGGGCTGGGGGCAAAGCCTCCCCTCCTGCCCTGGGCACTGACCCCATCGTGACTGCTGGGAGTGCCCAGCCCCGCTTCCACCTCTCCTGGAGGAAGTTCCCTCAGCAAGCAGCCCTGCTGCCTCTGCCCCCTCCTTGCTCTGACTGCTCCCCAGGGGAGACAGGGACTTGGTGGGCCTTGGGCATGCATGCCTCAACCCCGGGCCTTGGCTTCTCTCTCCTCAGATCCCGCAGAGAAGGTGTGTGCTTCCCTGCTCACTCCTCTGCTCCTTGGTGGGGTAAGGGTGGATGCACCCTGGTGGGGCAGGCTTGCGGATGCTGGGCTCCGTCTGGGAGAGGCTCAGCAAGCTCCCTGGGTCCTCTCCCGGGACGCCTGCTTTCTCCAGTTTTCCCAGCTGTAGTTGGTGTTTGCATCATCATCAGTCTGACACCTGGACCTCTTTCCCAGTTGAGCAATCTCTTTCCAAACGGAGGAGGTAAAAGTGGGTGTTATTATGTCCAGTGACCCCAACACCTTAGTACTTCATACGTGACGGGTGCTCATTGGAAGCTGGTTGAAGAAGGAAGGAAGGAGTTAAATAAAACAATGTTTAATTAATCTTAAAGTTCTAATGAAAGACTATGTAGGAAGCAGCGGAACATTCAAGAAAACACCCAGTTTCCGTAACCCAAAGATGTGAATCCAAACCCAGATGCTGTCACTAATCTCTGGGTAATTTCTCAGTGGGTTTGAGACTTTGGTAAAGTATTAGCAAATGGCTTGCAAGAGTCTCAGTTACAAACCTGACGGCTGCCTCCCCAATCCTGCTTGAGCACGTGCCTGCCGGGGGAAGGGCCCCCCCCCCCCCCCCCCCCCCACCACAGACACTTGTTGGTGGGGTGTTCGTACTGGCAGAGAAAACCTGGAGATGGTGTCTGAGGACAGGGCCAGCCCTTCCCTGCCTGGGCGGGGTGGAAATGGCCCAGACGTTGGGCTGAAGTCATGTATTTGGGTGTGAACCTCCCGCTCGGGAATTGTGTGTGTATTTGTAGAGCACAGCTGAGTTGGAGCCGAGCCTCTGCTGAGAGAGACAGAGAGAGAGATGCAGATCTTCACTATATTTAAACTGAATTTCCTGCTGTGCCAGATCCATTTAGACTTTGAACTTTAAGAAAGCTGCTCCTCGGGTTATGTAACTGGCACCACACTGGATGTGAGTCGGAAGGAAGTGACGGGAAACCTCACACCCGGCACGGAAGAATTCTGCTCCTGCACCCAGGCAGCTGGTGCTCACGGGGTGCGGGCCAGGCGCGGGGTGTGGGGTGCCTTCCCTCTGGAGCCTCTCTTGGCGGCCGGGCCCCACACTTTGGGCTCTCCCTCTTCCCCATCCCATGCAAACCCAAGGGAACTTACCCATCCGGAACCCACTGCTTCTGGGCTCTGCAAGGGGCCCGGCAGATTGACCCAAAGTGAACAGAAAGTGCGGGCACTGTGAGAATGCCTCATGGTCCTTCACCAGCCCTGGCTGCTCACACACTTACCTGGGAGCTTGTGAAACTATTATGGCTGGGGCCTCATTCCCAGAGATCAGGATTGAATTGGGTTGGGGTCGAGCCTGGACCTCCGTGTTTTAAAGTTCTCAACATTCTTGGTGTTTAGCCAGATTTGGGCTCCAGTGACTGAAGGTGTCGATTTCGCAGGTAACAGGTGTTGATTCACAGAAGCGTGGCTTCCGAAGCCGTAAATGGAGGGGTTTGACTTACATCATCTCTTAGATCTGTGGGTCCCAGTGTTTTATGATCCTGCGGGATCCCTAATGGTGCTTGCAGCCACAAAAGCTTCCCCAAATGGCATTGTAATTTTGGCTGCATGATACCTGCCTCCTGGGGGGGGTTGCCTGCATGGAATTTCAAAATTCCTGATGAGCTCATTTATTCATTGTCTATTTCCCTGGCCATCGAGTGTGCAGACCCATGAATTTTCACATGCTGAGCACATCCACGTAACGAAGCACCAGCCAGAGCAAGTCACGGAGTTGGCCAGGCCCCTGGAATTCCTCCTCATACTCCTTTTCAGTCACTACCCTCTGTCCTCCAAGAGGAATGTCTACCTTGACCTCCACCACCGTATGTTGACTTTGCCTGGTCCTGGACTTGGGGTCGCTGTCATCACACCGCATCTTTTCTGTTTGGTTTCTTTTCACTTCACTATGTCTTTGAAACTCATCCACACTGTTGTGGCTCAGTAGTTCTTGTTCATTCCTGGGTGCTGTGGACTGAATGTGTCCCCCTCCCCAGTTCGTATGCTTAAGCCTAAATCCCCAATGTGATGGTCATCAGGGGCCTTTGGGAGGCGATTAGGTTATAAGAATGGAGCCCTATAAATGGGATTAGTGACCTTACCAAGGGATGGAGGGACCAGAGATCCCTCTCTCTGCTCTCCGCCATGTGAGCGCACAATGAAAAGTCAGCCATCTGCAAACCAGGAAGCAGGGCATGGCCGGACACCCCCTCTCCCGGCACCTTGATCTTGGATGTCCAGCCTCCAGAACTGTGAGAGATACAGGCTTGTTGTTTAAGCCACCAGTCCTTGCTATTCTGTTGTTTAAGCCACCTAGCCTGAGCTGACAAAGGCATCGTGTTATATTCCACTGTCTGAATCTACCAGAACAGATTAATCTTTTCTCTTGATGTACATTTGCGGTGCTTCCAGTTTGGGGCTATTTTAAAGCTACCAGGAACATTTCTGCATTCAATCCTGATTTTTAGCAAATAGTATTAACTTGGATCTGTGTCATCAGACCTTTGAGATGCTGGTGAGGACCTTTAGGAGGAAAGGGATGCAGGAAATATGCCCACAAGAAATCTGTTTGGTTTTGATGTGATGTGCAGAATGACATGGTTCTTGGATTCAGATCTAACTGAGCTGTTTGATTTTATTTGTTTTTTATCTATTTTTTTAGGTTTTTATTTATTTATTTGACAGAGAGAGACACAGCGAGAGAGGGCACACGACAAATAAGATCTGTTCTGGGCAAATGGTATATGTGGCATTGGTTGGGGACAAGCCGAGTGTATTATAAATGATGAAGAGTGGGGGTTTTATTTGTTTTGTTTACTGCTGTATCCCTAGTGTCTAGAACAGAAGTGGCATATGACAGGGGTTTAGTAAATATTTGTGTGAGTGAATACACTCAGCTGTAAAACTGTCAACTCTAGTACCCCTCCCCCCCCCTTTTTTAGTTAGAGCACTTTAATGGACTACATACGTATTCTAATTCTTCCTGGGTCAATTTTTATTTTTGTGTTTGACCAGAAAAACATCAGTTTCCTCCAGTGTTCAAATTTGTGTGACACAGAGTTTGTGTGCAACACAAACTTATACTTCTTTCTTTATGGGGGTGACTTCTTTTTATACTGAATCTTTTATCTTTTATTTAGTGAGCCAGTCCTTATACATCCAGATCCTTTGCAGATCCTTTGTACACTTCTTACAAAATTCTTCTAGTTTTTGTCAATCCAGGGTCCTTTGCAAATCTTTACAAGTAGACGACTTCTGTCCCTTAAGTGACTTCATCTGACTTCTTTCCTAGCATAAGATCCAAACCCTCCTCGATTTGGGCTCCTGGTTTGATCTCTGATGCTCCTACTTTCATGACCAGATCTGTCACCCTGTGCATCGGGGCTAACCTCTTTAGAACCTTTCTTGACTTCACCAGGCCAGTTACATTTCTGATCATCATTTTGTCCATATTGTCCCAGGCAACCCCGGGATGGATATGTCAATCAGTCCACCGATGTATCTTATTTCCCACCCTCCCTACCACGTAGAGCAATGGGTGAACTCCAACAAAACAGGCACAAACCTTGTTTCCCATTAGATTCTTTCTGTCAAGACTTGACCTCGATGTGCAGAAACTGTAAGTCAGCTCAAGCAATCCCAAATGCTGGCAGGACATTCCGGCAACCTGGAAGAGAAGGGGACTTCATGTAACAGAAGAGGCACGAGGAGAACCGCAGAATCAGGTCTGCGGTTTGTGTCTCTAATCAGAGGAAGCTCCAGGCCTCAGAGAGGTCTCTCCAGTTCCAGAGCCTGAGCAGGACCTGAGGCCGAGAGTGTGGTGGATCTGCCAACACCCTGTTCTTAGACACTACGCTGTTCTGCTTGATGCTGAGAGAGCTTTTTCAGTAGCTACGAGACAATGCTGACTCACATTAGTGCTGTCTGCATATCACACCCCTTTCCGTCTTGGTCTCCTTACTCATAAAGTGGGGTTGATACAATCTCTCTTTCAATGCGATGGTAAATGTGATTTATTAAGTACGAGGGGCTCTGCAAAAGCGAGTTCTTGTTATTTAAGCAGGAAATCCATCAGTCCATCCTCAGTCCTGCCCTGGGTGCTCTCTCATCTGGTTGTACACGTGTGGTAGTGTGGTGCTTTCAGAAAAGCAATCTGGCAATGTGATCAGGTCTCCCGAGTGCTCGTAACCTCTGACCTACTTGTTAAGCCTAGATTTAAGAATCTAACATCAGGCAATAAACTGAAACATGGAAAAAACCTTACATGAAGCAGATCACTAGTATTATTTTAAATGATAAAAGGGAAAAATAATCCAAATGCTCCCCTGAAAAGAAGAATAGACTAACTAGCCTATATTCAGATATAACATCAAACCTTTATAATCATGTTTTACTTAGTTTTAGACACCTCAGAAATTCTTGCTTTCAAAGTGTACATGAAAATATCAGAATCAAAAGTGTTATATAATGTACAATGACAAATATGTTAAAACACACACACACAGGCCAAAAAAAAAAAAACAAAAAACAAAAAACATTAATTGGCTATTTTTGGGTTATGAAAAGAATATTTTTCTTCTTTCTACTTTTCCAGATTTTGTTAGTTCATATCAACACATTTATAATTGGAAAAGAGTGAACTTCTTTCTCCAGGGAAATCAGCAACATGTGTAGACGGACCCCGGGCAGGGCCGAATGCTGTTTCGGTTCTAGCTCGCTGGACGGCGGTCTGGTGTTTTGTCCATGCACCTTGCTTCCTTGTGTCTAAAAGGCCTACATGCTATTTGCCAGACAAACATACTACTTATCAAGTGTTTTGGGGTTTTTATTTCATAAGAGATTGACAAGAAAACTGACATGGTTCACCCAGATTGTGCTGACTCGTTTTTCTACCATAGCCGATCTTTTGTAAATGCTACTTAAATAGACAGGTGGTGTTTGTTCACTGGTTGTTCCAATCAGGTCTCCTCCTCTTGGACTGGCGATTTCATGAGCCTGGTGCCCCTGTGTTAGGACATGTCTGAAAGTCACAGTGGCTTGTAGAAGAGACTCGTGTTGAGATGAACCTACCACAGTCGTATCTACACCCACACACAATACATACCACATATTAGATACACTCCACACACACAATCCAACAGAACGCCACACACACTGCATATTATACCTCACCCCACACATAACACACACACAGACATTCCTTACATGTTGCACAATTCATACATACCACACATAAAATGCAACACACACACACACCACAAAAAATGCATACACCACGCACACACTCACCACACAGTACACACGCACCACAATATAATGCAACACAGACATGCTGTGCAACACCACACATAAAACCCAGTACCCACATACCACACAGACACACACTGCACAATACACATGCAACACACATATACACACACACACCCCCAAATACATATTATGCACACACACACATAGTAACACAGATCTATCAAAAAATTACAGGGTCAAGTGACAACATCAAGGATAACATAAGACTATACTGTAATCAGGCACATACATTTATGATGTTAATATTTAGTTCACATGAATAGGAGCTGAAATTTAAAAAACTGTTCTCTAAACAAACAAACAAACAAACAAAAACCAAAACAAACAAAACAAAACAAAACAAAACACTGTTCTCTGCATAAGAAGTCATTTCTTGGCCTGGAAATCAGCATAGCTTTGGCAGAGTGAGGTATTCATTTTTTATATTCTTCTTACATGAAAATGTTCTGAAAAGTGTTCTTTGTCTCCACAGGTGATATTACAGGTGCCTTGCTGTTGGCTACCACGACGTCCTTACTGGAAATAAGAGTCTTTAGGTGGCAAGGGCGTCGCTATCCGTGTCTTACTTTCTTTTCTTTCTTTCTTTCTTTTTTTGGGGGGATTTTATTTATTTATTTGACAGAGAGAGACACAGCGAGAGAGGGAACACAAGCAGGGGGAGTGGGAGAGGGAGAAGCAGGCTTCCTGCCAAGCAGGGAGCCCGATGCGGGGCTCGATCCCAGGACCACGGGATCATGACCTGAGCCGAAGGCAGATGCTTAACGACTGAGCCACCCAGGCGCCCCCCGTGTCCTACTTTCATGATGGGTTGGAGTATATTTGAGAAAAACTTAGATTAATAGAAGTTTTGAGCAGACAGTTTTGCCAAAACTTAAAATGAATCTATATTCCATCATCTTCATGGAGGTGAAGAGATTTTCTATCTCATCTGGAAAATACCAAATTCATATTAAAATCTTATTTGTTCTGCAATTCAGGCACACAACTGAAGGATGTAACACTTTTTTTTTTGCCTACTAAATCAATTCATCATTTAGATAGTCATTTTTGCAAAATAAGATTTCGTAAGTGTTTTTTTGCTTAACTGTAAAGGTAATGTAGGACACATGGGTGAATTTCTGAACACGGGAGGAAACACATCATCACAGTCTGGGGGAAGTTCTTAATGGGATTCATGATATTCAGGTTACCTTGCTAACTTCTTACTTTTTTAAAAATACTTTCTTAGATTCGTGAGTTATTTGAAGTTAAAAACCCTTGCAACGATCACCCACATTAAGAAACAGGATTTTGTCAACCTCCCAGAAGAATCTCATATATCTTGTCCCGATCGCTGGTTTGAGTTATTTAAAAGCATAAATCAGTTTAAATTGTGTCGAATGCTGTCATTGCTTGCATCTGTTGAATTAAAAATATGATTTTTTTTCTCCCTAGTTTAATTTATGATAACATTGTGAATTGGATTGGTTGCTCTTTGTATATATAACTGTTGTTCTATTCCTGGAATACACCCCACCTTTTCAAGGTATCATATGTTTTGTATCTACTTCTTAATTTAAATTGATCATATTTATTTAGGATATTTGAATATATATATTCTGAGAGAGATTTACTCACAAATGTTGGGAAGTATTCCTTCACCTTATTTTCTTTTGATGGTGTAATGCAACATTTCTTCCTATGAAATGAAAGAATTTACTTATCTACCTGGGTCTGGGGTTTGCTTTGCGGGAAGATTATTAAGAATAAATTCATTTTCCTTAACAGACATCAGACGGTATTTTCTATGTATTCTGTTAGAATTGGTATGTTGTATATTTTGGGAAATTTGTGGATGTCACCCAGACTGGTAAATCTTCGGGAGTAAACTTGTTCATAATATCCTTAACTTAAAGTTTGTAAGATCTGTAGTTACAGCTTATTTTTTTCTTATTTGGCAATTTGTGTTTTATTCTTGTTCTATTTGGCTGAGACTTATTTCAAAGAACTACCTGTTCACTTTGTTCTCTTTTTATTGGATTTGAAGAATTTCATTGAAATTCAGCTCTTATTGATTTTAAAATTTTTTTACTTTTTTTTTAGTAATCTCTACACCCAACATGGGCCTCGAACCCCCAACTCTGAGATGAAGAGTCGCATGGCTCTTATCTTTTTTCTTCTCTCTTTCCTAAGTGCGATTTGTTCTCCGTCCCCCCCGCCCCAGCTTCTTGCAATGGAAACTTATAATCGATTTTCCAGCCTTTATTCTTCTTTTAATACATGCACTTAAAGTCATACATTTCCCATTGTTTTCTGTTTCTACCATTTCTCTTGAGAAGTCAGATATTAGTCTTATTTTTGTTTAAAGGTAAAGTATTATTTCTTTGGCTGCTTTTAAGCTTTTCTTTTTTCCCTTGATTTTTAGCAGTCTGATACTGATGTGGTGCCTACGCATGATATTCCGTGTATTTGCTTATCTTGAAGTTTGCTGAATTTCTTGAATGTGTGGGTTGATGTCTTTTGTCAGGCTGGATGGTTCTCAGTCGTTAATCTCTCTGGATACGGTTTCTGCCTCATCCTCTCTCCTGTCTTTCTGGTAATGCAATTATATTAATTTAGACCTTTTGGTTATATCCCACATGTCCCTCAGTTTTTAAAATATTTTTTCTTCCTTTTTAATCTTGATCTTTCGGTTCGGGTATCTTTCTAGCCTGCTGCCTTCCAGTTCATTCATTCTGGGGGTTTTCAGTGTCCCAGCTGCTGTTAAGACTATTCGTTGAATTCCTAATTTTGGATTTTGTAGTTTTAAATTCTGCAATACCGATTATTTTTTAAAACTAAATTCCAATTCTCAACGGCAGTTTGCCACCATTTCATTCATACTGTCTCTTATGTCCTCTGTTTTCTTGTGCATATTGATCATGGTTATTTTAAAGTAATTGTTTGCTACTTCTAGCCTCTGGGTCATCTGCAAATTTAATTCTTTGTGGGTTTTTTTGGATTATTTAGCATTTTTGTCTTCGCTTTTCACATGGCTAGTAATTTTTTGAGTGTGTGAGCTGAACATTGTATATAAAAGTCTGTAGGGAAACCTACCATGTTATGTTCCAGTAGAGAATGCTCCCTGTCTTGTCTGCGAGAGGAATGATTGACAGGGGAGGATGGTTACCCAAATCCAATCAAGGCCTGAGCTTCAGGGCTGATGGCGAGGGCGTTGGGGTCTGGAGAGTTAGACTGCATCACCCACAAACCCTCAGAACTGAGGAAGCAAAGATTTTCCATGCTCTCAGTCCAAGCCCTGGGAGCAGAGGTAGGTTGAGTCTGATCGGCCAAACAGCCCTGATGGAGTGAATGGCTGTTTGGGGTTCTCCAGTCTCCAGTGTGGTCCCTCCTGAACACCAAAATCTTTGCTGATTTTCCTGCTTCCCAGCAGCAGCTTTTGCCAATGGCCAAGCCTGATCTCAGCGTCTAGTTATACCCGAATTTGTCTAGCGCCTAGTAGAGTGGCCCTGGGTCCTGGTGTCCGTTCAGCACAGGCTTGCACCTTGAGCCTGTTCTCTTTATAAGCCCCTTCCCTTAGAGGCTCTTTGTCTCACCTAGAGATTGGTGCAATTTGACTCTCACTTCCAGAAACTGTTAGCCTTACCCTAACCCCTCACTCCCCTGATCACTGAGCCAGAGAAGTCTGCCAGTGTTGGGTGGATGAAAGACCCCTCATCTGAAGTGTGGGATTTATCACTGTAGCCAACCCCTCCCCTTCCCCTGACGGCTTTTCTGGATTCTCTTTCCCAGCAGCACCCACTACCTGGCTCAAGTTGGATTAGCAGGCTTGTATCTAGAGCTGGGAAGATGTTTCCGGTGAGGAGTGGGTACGGGTTCTCCATTTTCCTCTCTCTTGGACCTCAGTTCATATAGTCTGTGTTGATTCCACAGCTCTCCAATGCTTTAAAAATGATTTTGGTAATTTATCCTTTCTTTCTTTTAGGATTTTGAGAGCAGGAGCATTGTCGGTGACCTACAATATCCCAATTATAAGTGGAAGTTTGGGCACAAGCTTTGACTTTCTTTCCCATCATGCGATGACCTGATTACACAACAGCACTCTCCATCACGTATGGTAGTCCTTGGACTCCATACTTGTACTTGTAAAACTCTTGCATTAGAAGCATTTTCATTGGTCACAGGCTGGGATTTTCTTTGTGAAGCTGGGTAGTCTTGAAAAGAATGGAATCTGTGAAACAAACTTTGTCAGAATTGTGACATAATTCTCCAACTTTTGGACCAATATGGCTCCCATCAGGGCCGATTTCTTAAAGATTCTCTGCTTCCCTGTAAAGTTAGGGCATGGCTAAATTATTCTATGAGGGAAGTGCCCTTTGATGACTGCTATTCCCATAGATGCTCCCTTTTAAAGTTTTCCCTTGTAAGGCATGAAGGTGAAGGAGGGATTTTACTGGAATTTGGGGCTTTGGGTGTGTGTAATTTATTGAGGTTGGAGGAGTAAGTATCAGACTAGGGAGTGTACAGATAGAGTTAGATCCGAGCCTAATAGATTCAATCTGTTTTTTGCATTGATTCAATCAGATTTCTTTTCCTTTTTCCTTCTTCACGCTGCCTGGTCATTGAACCCACCGCATATACAAGTCTTGAGGGTCAGATTAATTGGATATTTTTTCAATGTTCCTTCAAGAAGAACTGCTCTCACCACCTGAGTTACAGATGTAAGCCACTGAAAGCCTTATTTGATTATTTATGTAATCCAGGAGCACGTGTAGACACATTTTTTTTTTTTTTTCTGTAAGATTGTCCGTGAAGAGGGTAGAAACTTCAGGGAAGAGTCTTTTAGCATGCAAGAGAAGGAGCCGGTTGGAATGGGACCATATGTAATGGTGTGTGGTGGCTCCGGCCAGGTCTAGGGGAAGTGGCTTCCATTCTGGAAATGAGGGGTGCACCAGTTGCTCTGAGGGAGAGGGAAAGAGGCAGAGATTGATGCTGGTGCTGCCTGAAGGCAGGGGTGCGATTTTGAGGGTGTTTCCACGCCCTGAGATTGCTGTCCTATCCCTTTTCACATGCTGTCCACTTCAATGGAGATTATTTCTCTACCTCTGTCTCTCTCATGTGGCTTGGTATCACTGACTGTGCTTCCTCAAGTCTCCCTCTTCATTCCTAAAAGTATGTGGCAGTATTTGTCCATCACGCTCGTTGTGACTGTACTCATAAGTCAAAATCTTATCTTCAGGAGGGCGATATGTCCTCGTTGTTCTGAGAAATGAGCCCTGGACTCAGATTTCCTGGGCACAAACCCTCGCATCTGTCCTCGCTAGCTGTATCTACAGCAAGTTAATTTTCCCATCTGTGAAATGGGCCAGAACTTGGCACCAGATGAGTATTAAACAAGTCATTACATTTAATTTAATTAATGTGGACAAAGCACTTCGAATACACGGACTATTCAGTCGTGTTTTCCTACGCTTTTTCTTACTAGTTAGTGAAGTAATACACACGAAGCATTTGGAATACGTTACCCTTTAAGTAAGTGTTATTTTTGTTAGTTGACGCACTTTGGTGATAGAGATTGGGTCTCACCTGCAGGGAAAGGCACTGCAGTGGCTGCTTTTCCGCTGGGGTTTTAGGGAGGTCACTCTGCATTTTTAGTGGAAGTGCCTCGTGGTGTGTAGGGGAAAATGTCAGAGGAGCTGTGATGGTTAGGCTTTCAGATGCTCGTGGATCTTCTCCTGAACCGTGCGTGCCAAGGTCTGAAAGTCTACAAAGGGCATGTGTGCTCACTTATAGGCTCACCTGTTAGGAGTTTGCTGAAAGATTTGCAAGAACTGTAACACCTAAGGAGGGGAAGGAAGGGAGGGCAGGGAGCTTGTGGTCATGGTGGGAAATGGGGTGGGACTTGGAAACTCAGTGCACCGCTATGATATCTGGGCTCACACTGGCCTCTGAGGCTGTTCGCGGAGGCATCAGGGCTTCCTGCCTTGCCTCCTGGTGGACAGGAGGATAACTCAAAATTTATTTGCTGAATAAATGAATTTCATGACCCAGGTGAGGATAAAAGTATAAGTTGTCATCTCAGGTCCTCGGGAGTCCACCTTTGTCTGCATCCACCTGCAGATGCGAACAAGGCTCACAGGATGCTTGCCCTCAGCTGAGGGTGGTCTCAGGCAGAAACTGGGGATGGCGGGAGGCGCCAGGTCAGGTGGGAGAGCCCGAACCCTTGCAGCTCACAGGACAGCTGTCCCCAGGCCAAGGAATTGAGTTAGACAGTGGGGTAAATCGAGCTGTAGAGAACAATGTGATTAGATTAGAGAAAAACGTTCCCTTATCTTGCAGTCCCAGGCTATGATATATTCACGGCTCAAGACTTCTTAAACAAAGAAAGAGTAATAAAAAAAAATCTTTAGAAAAACAATTAAACTGGCAAATGTTTATAAAATATTTATAAGATGCAGGGCCTTTTGATATGCAAGAATTTATTAACTAATATTTTATCCCAAGAAGGGCTAATTTTAGAACCCAATGCAATTGTTCTGGAAAAGTGCCGACATCAGCGAGGAATAAAAACAACACAAGAATGCCAAGACTTTAATTATTGTGATTTAATTATTTTTGGGGGGGAGAAACTTTTGCAAAGTCTATTTGTACTTTTAATCTTTCCACATTTGAAAAAAATGAAATTTGCATTTCTTTGGTAATGAGACCAAACTCTTGTACTCTGTCATATTCACTGGTCTCATGTTTCCTACAAACACTGCATCATATCGATATTCTATATTTCAGGGCTGGCTTCCAGAGCTTTCTGCAGTGGTGGAAATATTCTTTATCTATGCTGCCTGATAGAGTGGAGCCAAATAGGGCTGTTAATGACAGAAATTGTGGCTAGTGGGTTGGAGGAACAGATTTTAAAATTTCATTTAATTTTAATTAACCAAAATCTAAATTTAAATAGCCATGTGCAATGAGTGGCTTTTATATTAAACACCGAGGATCTATACTATTAATTCTGTCTGATTCGGGACATATTTTACATTCTTATTTTGTAGTTAATGATTTAATAAAGATAGCAGCAAACTTCGCCGAGATACTGGATTGCATTTATTTCTTATATCATCATATACCACTGGCAGCATCTCTTGTCTGTCTCTTCTCTTACTGAAGTGCTTCGTCTAAAGCTCTCATTGACTTGGGCCTCTGGGCTGCAACATCTCCAAGACCTTATAAGCCTCAGGATATTCTTATCTGATGTAACGATCTAAGTGACTGAATATTTTGAAGACAACACTCCATTTTTTTTGCCCTCATATCCATTGTTGCTACTGGAAAATTGGATGTGGATCCAATTCTTGATCCTTGGTAGATGACTTGTCCTTTCAGGAGGTTTTGAAATTTGTCTTTTCGTCTGATATTTTGAAAGTTCATTCACGTGACTTTATTTTCTTCTTTGGCACTCCAGGGAAACTGTCAATATGAACCATGGCAGGGCGCCTGGGTGGCTCAGTCATTAAGCATCTGCGTCGGCTCAGGTCATGATCCCAGGGTTCTGGGATCGAGCCCCGCATCGGGCTCCTTGCTCCGCGAGAGGCCAGCTTCTCCCTCTCCCGCTCCCCCTGCTTGTGTTCCCTTTCTCGCTGTGTCTCTCTCTGTCAAATAAATAAATAAAATCTTTGTGAACCATGGCATTATTTTTATTTTTTGCTTCTGGGGAATTTTTTTAAACATTTCTTCAAAAATTTACCAGTCTCATTTTAATTAGCCCCCCTGCCCCAAGACGCCTTGTGTTTGGAATTCTGTGCATTTTTAATTTTCTCCATATCATTCATTTTTTTCCGCATTTTCTAACACTTTTTCATTTCCTCTTTCTGGGATTGGTATTCCTTGCAACACTGTCTTATGCTTGCTATTCTATTCCTCCTCTGGGTCCACCCTCTTGTTCTATCTCGTCATTACATTCTTTTTTTCAAAGATTATATTTTTCATACAAAATGTTTCTGTTCGTTTTCTGGTTGTTTTTCATTTTGTTCCCGATTGCTAATACAGTCCCTATTTCTTTTCAAATGTGTATTAGTCTAATTGTAAATGTGTGATCTAATATTTCTGCTCCTGGCAAAGTCTGTCCTTTTTTCTTTTTCATGCTGGAAGTTCCTTTCCCCTGTG
This sequence comes from Callorhinus ursinus, assembly GCF_003265705.2. Taxonomy (NCBI): domain Eukaryota; kingdom Metazoa; phylum Chordata; class Mammalia; order Carnivora; family Otariidae; genus Callorhinus; species Callorhinus ursinus. The sequence goes on along the minus strand of NW_027397065.1, from coordinate 88,194,139 downwards.
TATTGGCTACCCCGTCAGCCAAGGGCATGAGGAAAGCCCAGCTCCATTGCCCTGGTCCCCCCAGGGCAGAGATTGGAACTCACCAGCCCCTGGGAAGATGGGTGGCTACTGCCTGAAGTTGATCAGTCTCTATGCATGTGGTCAACTTCTTGGAAGCACAGAGCATCCAGCCCTGACGTTCCTTCTATGGCCTGGGGACCGTGGATCAGAGTCGCCCTAGTTTTGGGTGCAGGTGCTACCTCAACAGAATGGCCGGGAGATGAAAACGGAACTCTCTAGAGTCCCCACCAAGGTTGATCTTCCCAGGCACCCAGGCTCCCCCTGCCCCAACCCCAAGGCACCCTCCTCGGAGTTCAAAACAACCCTGTCCTGCCTCTATCACTTGGTGTCTTATTTCCAGAGCTCTCCAACTTAATCTTGGCCAAGGGTGCCTGGGGTAGTGCTAGTTCACATTTGGTGGGAAATTTCCAAATTCTCCTCTCTACAAAGAAAAGATGTAAAAAATCCTTTAACTAGAGCCTTATTTGTTTGTATAGAATTAAGGGCTACAAAAACTGTTGCTTTCCTAAACAGCTAAACACAGCTGGCCTCCACCCAGAATCAGGCCTAATTCAAAATTTGCAATAATTGGGACAGAGTTTGGGATGTTTAACCATGTATCTTTGAATGTTTACTATCAGTAAAATAAAAATGGCATTTTGGCCTGTGGCCATTCTCAAGGTGGTTTAGATGGAATCATTTGAAGGAATTAGTCTTCCCTTCGGATAAAGTTAGTGGGAAACTGTCTCTTCCCAGGACGCTGACAGTTACGCTTATGGAATTAATTTCGAAATGCCATTACATAGCTTGGGTATGGTTTTAGCTCTTGGCTGCCACCACTTTGGGCCTTAAGTAAATAATGCCTGTGTCTATGAGATAATTGTCCAAACTTGAACTTTGCAGGGCAAGAAACAAGATTGTATTTCCAATAGTAAATTTAAGCCTCAAGACAGTTAGCTCAGGGACATGATGAAGAGCAGAGACAAGACGATTTCTCTGAGATCACCATTAACAGGAATTTATTACTCACTGAAGATCATAATTTTTACATTTTGAAAGATTTAAAAACATAAAGAAAAATACGCAGGCACGGTCATCCATGCTTTAACAGATGTTAACATTTGGGTGCTTTCCCTTCATGTTATTGTTTTTTTTTTTTTCTAATTTATTGAGGTATAATCGGCATACAATATTATGTTAGTTTCAGGTGTACAACATGGTAACTTGATGTTTGTACACATTGTGAAATGGTCACCACAATTAGTCTAGTTACTATCTGTCACCTTGCAAAGTTAATATAATATTACTGACTATATTCCCCGGGCTGTACATCACATTTCCATGACTTTTTTTTAATTTTATATTACATGTTGCATTTCTCTGTATTTAATGTGTTCTGGAAAATGGACACATGATCACAAAAGTGATCATGATGATGCATTTGGTGAAATTGTCCAGCAAAGGGATGGACAAAATAATGGGAAAGCAAGGAGGCAAAGACCTAGGGCTTTGTCCATTTGTGGTTGGATATATGTTTATCTACTTCTACAGATACTGGACTGGTCTCAGGCATCACCTAAGAACATAACACATGTAACCTGGAAAGATTTTTAGCATAGAATCAGATAAGGGCTCTTAGATCACCTCGTCCAACACTGTGGTTTATAGGGGAGAAACGGAGGCTCAGAGGTGAAATGAAGCTACTAACAAGGTTATAGTATTCTAGTTACACAAACTTGTTCCCTGAAAGTCATCTTCTGAATAAATTGAAAATTATAACTATAGGGTCAGAAAGAGGTCTGGAGAAATGAGAATCATTTCAGAAGGGGTTGTAATGGGAGCTTTGAAATAATTTGCTTTCTAAATGACAACCTGGAAATCGCTTTGTTGTAGCCTTGCAAATGTACGAACCAGAGTCTAAAATCAGCCTTGGCTGGTGCCTCTCAATTCTCTCCATGGAACTTTTGTGGACTCAGGGACGTTGGTTATTAAGAGGTGACAGCACTGACTCTAGCAGAAAGGGAGCGGCATGGTGTAGTCAAGTTTTGTACACACTTGGCTGAGAAATTTAATTTTTTTTTTTAAACTGTGGGACTTTCAGATTCTTTAGCATGCCAATGTGCAGTGCTTCTCAAACTCATTTAATCAGGGTACCCTTCTCAGAGCATGTTACAAAGCAGTGCCCCACAGAATAGAGGCTAAGACATGGCGGCCGAATGGTAAAAGGATGTCAGGAAGGGGAGAGTGAAGTCTTTAAATAAAAAGCAAATTGCATATAACGTGCTTTAATTGTAACAGAACACTGCATCTTTGCAACAAATTTGTAAGGCAGAAACCAGATTACCGGTGAGGATACTGAGGCCCAGAGGTCCCTTAGAGACTTGTCAGTGATGGCCACTACTAAGTGGCAGCTGATCTCAGCTCCAGAGACCAACCTGCTAAGCCCCGGCCTCTGTGGGCTGTCATTAGCTTCTGGGCCTGCCTCTGCATCTGCAAGTCAGAACTTCCTTCACCGGCATCCCTGCACATTTACGCTCTTTTTAATTCCTTCAGTGAATCGTGTAGCACCACCAGAGGGCCTTTGAACATCCTGTTCCTCCCTTCCCCCTTTGCTCCCCCTTAACACCTACTCAGCCTTTCGATTTCAGTTCAGTGTCACCTTCCCGGAATGCCTTTCCTGATCTATCAGACTAAATAGGTTCTTCCGTTGCCGACCACCGTATCACTTACCATAGGTTTCACGACTATGTACGTGGCGTTACTGATTGATGTCCTTCCCCTCTGCAGGGAGTGGGCCTGGTGTGCCGTCCATGTACGTGCATGATGTAAAAGGCAGGACCTCAATTCATAGAGCAAAGATGAGTCTCTTCCCATTGGTACCCTTTCCAAGGGTACAAAAGACTGGGAAATTTGTGTGTTGGCGGATGATGTGCTTGCTCTGTATATTGCAATAGTTAAAACGATTTTCATGTTTATTATGGACTGTGGTCTTCAAGTCTGTCTCTCCAAAATGGAGAACATGCCCACACAAATTTACAGATCTCCGTTTTTAAATAGCAAAGTCTATGTCCCAGAATATTAATTAAAGCAGTAGCTCTTTTTGACCTTTGCTGTTGGTGGTATTTTTAGATATGAATTTTGATTATCTGGCTCTTATATGATAGGAAGAAAAACACCATCACTCTGCTATTGACACAGAGGACAAAATTTACTTCTATGAAGAATTTTTAAAAGTAGCAATCTGAATAGAGCGACAAGGTTGTCGCTTATTTTGAGCTTCATTTGTTAGTATGACATCTTTGTCTAAGGATCAAGTCACTGTTCTGCTTACTTCTCTGAGAAGCCAGGAATGACCATCGCTGAACTCCACCTGCAATCACTGTGAGGAGAGATAAGAAAAGCTGATGGAAAAGCACTTGATAGATGTCAACTGTTACAGAAATGCTGAATTCTCTTCCCCACCCCCGCTGGGAACTTTGTCTGGCAATGGTAATTTTAAGATGGGAGTTTTTCTTCGTATGGTTCAGGGAAAGCTCAAAATCAAAATCTAACTTACAAATGTCTTTTATATTTGGAAGTATCTTTACAGGATACTGTGGCTGGTTTTTCTTCTCCCACAGCCAAGCCAGAACAACAAAATTAGGAAGTGTCCTCATTCTCTGTGAGCTTTGAAGTTTTTGTCGATCATTTCTGCAAAAACGTGTCTCTCATTGCTGGCCATCGACCAATCCTCAGAGCCTAATGGGAAAGCGCATGCCTGTCTGTTGCCTGGGCTCACCACCACTCACGCGCAGAGACCAGGATTTCTCACTGGGGGCCCCCAAGACAAGCAGGAGCCATGACTGACCTGGGGGAATGGAGATAGGCATCTTGTGAACCCTGTCTCCTGTGTGAGAGGTCGTCTTGACTTTCAGACTTGCTGGTCTCCCCCACGTCTTGGGGCTTGGAAGCCTTGTGGCATCAATCAGCAGGTATGTAGCATGTGAATTGCTGACCTTGGGTATCTGCAATAGCTCCATTTAATCCTGACCAGTTTTCCTCTGCCCTTGGCTGCAGGCCAAGCCCTTGCCGTGTGCCCCTGGCTCAAAGAGACAAGACGTGGTCTTCCTTAGCCATTTTCAGATGTTTGCTCCCAAGGATGTGGAACTCAACCCCACTCTCGGAGAAATGCCAACTCTGGCCAGTGGATCCCTTGTAACTGAACAAGGCCCTCTTAACAACAGAGTTTCCGTCTAGTAGCAGGATTAACTCAATAACCTTGGAATTGTAAGAACCTCAGAACTGGAAGAACCTTTGGTTAGGTCTCAGGATTTTGAGCTCAACACCGGACCCACTCATGGTACAGTCTGCGAAGGGCGATGGGGCAGAATCGTGCAATCCTAACTGGCCTGGCTGGCTTAGGTCTGAGGTTTCCAGCTTGAAAGTGAGATGATACTTCCATCGAAGGGCATTGGATGGAATCAGGTGCACCAGGTATTCCGTTACTCTTTGCGTAGGATAAATGCCCAACGGATTATTGTGATTTCTAGGGGTCTTCCGTTGGACCTGTCTGGGCCAGGTTTTGTGCCTGATGACTGTAGAGCTGACATCTTATGAGCTACCTGCCTGGATCCCAGCCACGTGTGAAGTATTTTACTGCGCAGAATGATCTGTGGCATGAGAGAGGCATGAGCTGCCACCCTATTCTCCCAGTTAGGATGGCCCTGTGCACATGACTCAGCGCCCACTTCAGCAAATGAGGGTAAACATACCTGACAGGTTGTTTCGGGTTAACAGTAATGCCTACAAAAAAGCCTGGCACGGTAGACACATAAGAAATGGGAGCTATCTTGACTACTACTATCTCAACCACAACTGGAATCAAAATTGGTTGCCGTACTCAACTCCGTGCTCTAGCTTGGTCTGGCATCACCCTTGTCGGGAAGGGACCTGAGCTAGTCTTAGACCAGCAGCCTAATATCAGAAGGCCTTCGCCTACCTTTGAAGTGTAGGGAACGACACAAAGTTAGATTCTATCGTTTTCCTAGTGAGAGTTGTCTAGTGATGGTCCAGCTACCCGGCAGGTGAATGGGATGCGGGCTGGAGAACAGGACAAGATGATACATTTTGGCCTCAGTGCTAAGCCTCTGTCTTGCCTTCACTTTTACCAAGGCCGAGGCTGCTATGGCGGTCCCTGTCTGACTCTTGGGCGGGTTTCTCAATGAGGCCAGAACCTGTGAGATGGCAGTATAATTAATCAGCCCACTCGAACGCCAGCATTTTCCAGTCATTTTGGGCAAACCCTAGGGTGATTCACTTTATTAAAGGGAGCTATATTTCCCATTACTTAAGATCCACCATGAGCCATTTTCTTGTTAATCTCTAGAAGATCATGACTCCAGCATGTGTATGAACGTACACACACATATGTGTGTGATGTGTGTGTATATGTACTTATAATACACATCTACATTAAGTGACTATCGCAAATTTGTAGATAGAACACTCAAATACGGAGAAACAATAGGAATCCTCATCAGTAATTTATTAAATTTGAAAAGCTTTTAAATTTATTTCAGTGGCTTACGTAAAAGCAAATGCTGCGCATTAGGTCTTTATTCTCCGGAAGCCTCTTGTTAACTATGCACCAACACACCACTGCGTCTACCTTCAGTATTTGGAAGAGCCCGATTTCGGTATGGTGGCTATAAGCCGCAGGTGAAACCGTGACATCTCTTCGGGGAAGTGGTGGTGAGGGTCCGTGTCATTAGGAGCATGCGCAGTGCCGAGCACTGCTAACCCGGGGGACGCCTCGTCCGAGAGTCGGATCGCTGCCGTGAGAGGCTGTTCTTTGTAGGTGCAGCGCTATCATGCCCATCCTAGTGACATTTGGAACAAATAGTCTATATCTGGTGTCTCACAGTGCCCAAATGACAGTGTCAAAGCAAACATGTTTCAGTGCCTGACGGAAAGAGGGTTTGGCAAATAAGACTCTCTGATAGCCCTAGACGCCACCCTGACCATCACAGCAGCTGGGAAGCGGAAGCTTCCGGCCGCGCTGTGCGGCCTCGCGGGCGGCGCATGCGCACGCGCTCTGATAAACCGCCGCGGGACCGACGCCTCCTCTGCAGGCGCACGTCTAGGATGCAGGCGCGTCCTGCAGATGAATTTACTGATAGGTATAGACCCTTCTGCTTTCCTTGATACCAGTTTAGTGGTAACAATGAATTGATTTGTTTAAGAAGGACCATCCAGTGAGCCTTAAAGCCTTTTCTAATGCACCCTTGACTGTGTAACCATCGTTTGCGGGGGTCTTGTTTTTTGTTTTTGTTTGTTTGTTTGTTTGTTTTACAGCTTATTAAATTGCGATTTACATTAACACACAATCCATCCAGTGGGAATGTGCAGATCAATGACGTTTTAGTAATATACACTGTGCAACCGTCACCACAGTCGAGTTTCAGAACATTTCCATCCCTCTCAGAAGTTCCCTCCTGTGTATTGCAGGGAATCCCGCTCCTACTCCCAGCCACAGCCAGCTAGGGCTCTTCTCACTGTTTCCATGTTTTTGTCTTTTCTAGCAGTGTTTACATAAACGGAAGCTCTTTGTGTCCAGCTTCTTTCACTTAGCATAATGCTGTGAGCTTCCTCCTTGTTGTTATGAAATTCCATTGTGCTCATTGACCTACTGGTGGCCATTTGGTGGTTTCTGGCGTGGGGCCTTACAGATCCTGCCACGGTGCTCATGTGTGTACGCGTCTTTGCGTGGGCATGTGTTTCCATCTCTCTTGGGTAGATAAGGAGTAGAACGGCTGGGTTGTGTCATAAGTATAACTTTTAAGGAAGCTGCCAATCTGCTTTCCTTGCATTCCCCCTGGGGAGGGGTGAGGGCTCCACCTTCCCCACATCCTTGCCTACACTTGCTTCTTTTTAATCTCTTTGATTACAGTCTTTCTAATGGGAATACAGGAGTATCTCACTGTGGGGGGCAGGGTCGACTTCCCTGAGGACTAATAGTGTACATTACCTTTGGTGAAATGTCTATTCAAGTCTTTGGCCCATTTTAAAAAGTTGGAGTTCTTGTCTTATCACTTGGTTATAATTGTTCTTTATATATTCTGGATAAAAGTCCCATATCAGATGGGTGATTTGCAAATATTTTCTCCCAGTTTTTGGCTTGTGTTTTTATTCTCTTACTGATATGTTTTGAAGAGTAAAAGTTTTTATTTTGATAAAATCCAATTTATCCTTTTTTTTTCTTTCATAGATCGTGCTTTGGTGTCATATCTAAGAAGGCCTTGCCCACCTTAAGGTCACCAAGATGTTCTCATGTTTTCTTCTAGTTCTAAAAAATGTTCTGCTGGGACTTTGATAGGGATTTCTTTTCATTTAGAAATTATTTACGGGAATGTTACCATATTAACACTATTAAGCCTTTAAATCGACAAACATGATCTATTTCTACATTAACTATGTCTTTACTCTCTCTGGACAATGTTTTGTAGTTCTCAGTGTACAGGTCTTCCATTCTTTTTGTTAAATTTATTCCTAAGTATTTTCCTCTGTTTGATGCTACTGTGAATATAATTGTTTTCTTAGGTCATTCTGAGTTGTTTGCAACTAGTATATAGAAATACAACAGATTATTATAGTTTGGTCTTTTGTCCTGTGACCTTACTAAGCTCACTTATTAGTTCTGGTTGTTGATAAATTCCTTGGGATTGCCCTACATAAAAGATTAGGTTGTTTGAGGATAAAGACAGTTTTACTCCTTCCTTTGCAAGATGGCTGCATTTAGTTTCCATTTCTTGCCTTACTAGACTGGCCCCAAATCTAGCGCAGGGTCAACGGCAAGTGCAGCAAACAGACAGGCTTAGCTCGTTCTCAATCCCCAGGGAAGAGCATGCAGTCTTTTATCAGCAGCTATCACCTTAGCTGTAGGTTTTTTTTTTTTTTTTATATTCCCTTTGTTAGACTGGGGAAATTCACTTATATGCCTCGTCTTTGGAGGGTTTGTATCATGGATGATGTTGGAGTTTGTCAAATGATTTTTCAGCATCTATTGAGATGATCCTATTCTCTTAATATGGTTTGTCAACAGTAATGATTTTCGGGTGCCACACTGTTCTTGCGCTCCTAGAATAACCCCACTTGGCCACAGTATCCGGCTCTTCTTCTCTAGTGCAGAATTTGGTTTGTTAACTATTTTCTTAAGGAGTTTTTGCTCATTTTCTTTCGGTTCAAGATATTTTCATTTTCCCCATGATTGCTTCTTTGGCCAACTGGAGACAGTGTGGTTTAATTTCCAAAAATCTGGGGACTTCCCACATCTTTTTCTGTGTTGATTTCTAATTTCTTACTTGACTGTGGTCAGAGAAAATGCTTTATACAGTTTTGACCTTTTAAAATTACTGAAACGTTTTCATGATCTAGAATATGGTTTATCCTGGAAATTAATTCATCCGTGCTTCCCAAGAACATGTATTCTGGTGTTGGATATACCAGAAAATTCTATATATGTCAGTTAGATCAATCTGGTTGATAGTGCTGTTCAATTCTTCTGTAATTTACTGAATTTTTGTGGAGATGTATTATCAATTATGGAGAGAAGTATTGAATTCTCTGATTTTATTGTTGAATTGGCTATTTCCCTTTTCAATCTGACAGTTTTTGCTTTGTGGATTTTGGGGTTTTGTTATTAAGTGCAAGGATACTTAACGGTTGTTATATCTTCCTGATGAATTGATCTTTGTATCTCTACAAAACATCCCTCTTTGGCTCTTTTAACATACCTTGTCTTAAAAACCATGAGAGACCCTTAGCTCTAGGAAATAAACTGAGGGTTGCTGGAGGGGAAGTGAGTGGGGGGATGGGGTAACTGGGCATTAAGGAGGGCACGTGATGTGATGAGCACTGGGTGTCATATGCAACTGATGAATTATTGAACTCTACATCTGATACTCATGATGTACTCTATGTTGGCTAATTGAATTTAAATTTAAAAAAATGAAAACAAAACAAAACAAAAAAACATACCTTGTTTTGAAGTCCATTTTGTCTGATATTCCCACAGCCTCTCCAGCTCCCTTTTGGTTACTGTTTCCATCATGTATGTATGTGTATACACATACTTTTTATACTTTTACCTTTCATTGCCTTGCATCTTTAAATCTAACTTGTGTCTCTTGTAAGCAGTAGAGTGTTGGCTCTTGCTTGCCATTCTGATAACCTCTGCCTTTTGGTTGGAGACTTTGATCCGCTGAAGTGGATGCTATTATGTCCGACATTTTTTTCTGTATGTCTCATGTTGTTTTTGCTCCTCTGAGCCATCTTTGCTGCCTTCCTTTATATTAGGCAAACATGGTTAGTGTGCCATTTTCATTTCTCTGTTGTATTTTTAGGTATTTCTGTTGTTGAGTTGCAGATATTCTAGTCATTTCTAGGATAATCATGAGCCTTTTCTGGGCACCCTTTGGATTAAATCCCGTTGCTCCTCGAAGTTCCCTCTGTCAGAGCCATCCCCCTTCTCAGAACATCTCTCTATCCCCCCTCCCTTTCACAGCCACAGAGCTGGAAAGTGTCTGTCGCCACAGGACCAGGGTGAGAGAGGGCGTCCACCCAAGGATGCCTGGAACTCCGGCCATGGACAGACAGCACATGTGGTCACTCTGGGGGTCCCAGCAGGCTTCAGCCCATCCCGACCTCGCTCGGGCCTGGCGCTGTCCCTGCCACGGTGGCTTTCTTGACTCCGGCAGCCCCAGGGGCTGGTCCTGTTCATTAGAAATCCGGGCAGTTCTCCCAGCTCCCCGGCCCGGCCAAGCTTCGTGGGTATCACCACTCTTCCAGCAGAAAGCAGCCTCTGAGGAGAGGCCTCTCCCATCCTTTTGCTGCCGCCTGGGAGTTGGACATGGGCTCACTTTTCCGCCTCTCTGATGTGCTCTCCCCATGACACGGAGAGAAGCAGGTTCCATGCTGTGCCGTTCATTCATCTTTGCCACCCACTCGTCTTCTGCCTGCACTTGGCACCTCACTGTCCCGCCCCTGCCCTGGCACGGCTCGAGACATTTGTAGGGCCCACGCTCGGGAACTGCAGACAAGAAGTGGGAATCAGCCCTGTATTTCCAAATACACTCCCGTCCTCCCGAGGTGTGTGACCGTGTGTGTGCATGTGCATGGGTGCGTACTTACAGAGTTGTGGAGAGGCGTGTAGAAGCAGTCGTGGAAAGAACAAACTCCTTTCTTCTTCTCTCCTTCCCATCCAGCTTCCTTCTTCCTCTCCTCCTGACTGTGTGCGTGTGGCGTCTTCCAGGAGGATAGCAGGTGTGGGGGGTGAAGCCCCTCGCCTGGCTTATCCATGCTCTCCCACTGGGAGGGTCTCACCCCTGAGTGGTTGCTGTCCAGCCGAGGCCACCACAAGTGCACCTGCAGGCTGACAGTTGGATTCACTACCCGCAAAGTGAAGGAGGGCACACTGCATGAGGGGGAGCGATGGGTGTCTCAGGAACAGCGTGTTAGAAAGAACGTGATGTAGGATTTGGACTTTGGGTGCGGGATTTGGGAGAGGATCTGCACTAGTTGGATGCTGTCAGAGAGCAGGGAAAATTCTAGGACTGGGCATCTTGCTACGTCGTGTGAACAGGGAGAATTGGCTGCAGTGAAGGGAAAGCCGCCGCTGGTGAGGAAGTGGCCACCACGTCTGACGCAGAGAGGGGCGTGAGGTGTCCCGGGGGGTGGCACGGGGACCTTGTTTTTGTGCTTAGACAAGAGTATGAAGGGATGTGCCTTGTCTCTGCATCGTGTTCTCAGAGGAGCCTGTCTGGGGCGGGTGCTCTATCACATTATGTCTAACAGGACGGCGACATGCCTGCAATGAGCGCCGGGCCCCCTTCCGGACGTCAGGGGAGGTTGTCAGCTTCTCCTTTCTTACCTGTCTACCTCCTCACTGACCCCAATGGTTAGTGAGAGTAGGTGTTTGTCCCTGACACGTGGGAGTGCGTGTGCACATGAGCACACGCCTGAGGACGTACACACGTATCCATGGGGATGGCAGGCAGGAAGGAGAGTCGAACTTGTTTCATGTCTCATGTAAACCACCCAAAGATAATGCTTCACATCCCCCGTCACGCTGGTACTTGGTCGTGTGTGATGCCGGTCGGCTCCGCACACGAGCGTTGTCCTTCTGAGCCATCCATCCTCACGAATCCTGCCTGCTTTCGTCCTTCATCACCCACCTTCCCACTTCTGCTTTATTTTTCTGCATCCCTGTGGAATGTCCTGACCATGGGGATGAGTTTGCTATCTCACTGCCTCTCTTTTTAGTGGTACTGATTAGCTCCAAAAATTACTTGAGAAGTCATCTCTGCTGGACAGTTATGTAAGATCACGGTTCACCAGTTCTTCTGGAAGCCATTTCAAATGCCCAGAAATGCATTAGAGTTTAACCATTGCAACACGGCCGAGATCAGAACTCCTGTGCCTGTGAGGATCTGCAGGATATATGAGGAAGCATCACTGGGAGGTGCTCTTTCTCCACTGAGGATAAAAGTGGCTGAGCAGCCAGACACTTAGCTTTATGTAATTTTTCTTCTCTGCGTTTGTAACTGTGTTACATTGTTTATAGTCCGTGAAGAACTGTTGCCACCTTTTGCTTGCTGGCTTATTACTGTCTGTTACTTTTCTTCTCAGTCACACCTTGCTCCAAATGTCTGCTCTGATTTGTTTATCCTGGTACCTAGTTAACATTATTCTTCCAGGACTTTACTTTGAAGGAAGCTCCTTCTTCGCTTCCTTTTCTTCCTTCCTTCCTTCTTTCTTTTCTTTCTTTCTTTCTTTCTTTCTTTCTTTCTTTCTTTCTTTCTTTCTTTCTTTCTTTCTTTCTTTCTTTCTTTCTTTCTTTTCTTTCTTTCTTTCATA
>NW_027397065.1:88085325-88182108 GCF_003265705.2 Callorhinus ursinus | reverse complement strand
TCTTTCTTTCTTTCTTTCTTTCTTTCTTTTCTTCCTTTTTTTTTTTTCATATTTACTAAAGTAATATAGCAGTTTACAACTGATCAAGACTGCATTTTCTCCTGGATAGTATATAAGTGGGGTTGAGCTTCTGGATTAGATTTACATCTCCCTCAAAAATAGTAATCTTAAAATATTTTTGAAATATGTCATGTGGCAGAGACATCCATATCATACCCTCATTTTCTAGCCTCCTAGAGTTGGGTAGGACCATGTGGCAAATTCTGGACAGTGGTCCCAAATCATAAGCATCACTTCTGGGCTTTTAAAGCACTTAAGAGCAGGTGAATGACCCTACAGTTCCCTGCCACTCATGCAGTGTGCTGGAAGCCAAGAGACACAGATGGTGGCTGTAAGAATCAATTTGCTTGGATCTCTGAGCCACTGAACTCAGAGTCCCTAGAAAGTGGCTGATATCACAGAAGAATTTGTGAGGGAAACAAACAAATCTTTTTTTAAAAAAGATTTATTTATTTATTTATTTATTTTAGAGAGGGAAAGAGAGAGCACAAGCAAGCAAGTCAGAGGCAGAGGGAGAGAGAAACTCATGCAGACTCTGTGCTGAGCGTGGAGCCTGGCACGGGCTCAATCCCATGACCCTGAGATCATGACCAGAGCCAAAGCGAAGAATCAGATGCTTAACAGACTGTGCCACCCAGGTGCCCCAGCAAATGAATCTTTATAAACAAAGCCACTGAGATTTCCAGATTAGGTTGCAACTGCAGCATAACCTATCCTATTCTGACTAATACAGGAAGCAGGTACATGCTGGAAAATTACTATATCTACAATAACTAATAAATGAACTAATGCACAAACAAAAGAGATAACCAATGATTTAATAGCCTTTTAAAAAGTTGGAATCCTGGTGCATAGGAAATGGGGTTTGTGATGTTTCTGGGAAGGGGCTTTACAGGAAGAATCGAAGGCTAGCGTTAGTGATGCTGTTTGATTTAATTTTGAATGCTTCCATTTTTGTTACCTTGATATAGGTCTCAAGCATAATTAGAGTCATGGTTATATTTTTGCTCGTAAGTATAAAGGAAAATTTATTCTTCCTAGACAAGAATAGTGAAACCAAAAAAAAAAAAAAGGAGGCATTTTTCATGAACGTGTGAGAATATGATTTCTTTAGGTGGAAATACCATGGGTGTGAGCAGTAGCAGGAGAGAAAGGAAAGTCTCTATCTTTTCATGACTTGAATCCTAATTCCTGACTCTTCCAAGAGCCCGGAGACATTAAGGGGGCTTAAAATTTGGCAGTTCCCTTCCTAGCCTCCAGAGGGCACAACCATCCCAGTGCAGCTTGGTTGTTGAGTCTGGTGACCAGGCAGGCTTCAAAGAGGGGCTGTTTGCCCAGAGAGAATCTAAGAAACTTAGGTTGTTGTTTTTACATTCTGGAAATAATTTTTTTATGTAGCAGTTTTAAAAATTAAAGTGAGAGAATGCAGCTTAAATTCTCCTCTAAATTTAGATATTTCTTTGCCTAAGAACACCCAAAATGCTTGAAAAAATCCATATCAAACCAAACACAAGCTTTATAAAATAATTTACATGAGAACTTATTTAAATGGTAACCGTCTACTTTATTTAATGAATTTGTAATAATTTCTTTATGGCAACATCTTAGTAGATTTATTTAATAAAGCAAAGTGTGTGAGCACAGTCGAAATCTGATTTAACTTGCTATTGAGTTTCCTGGCCTCTGTAAACTATCGATTGTCATAACATAACAGGAACCATGCCTCAAATGAGTTACTGGAGGCACATTTTTTTTATGTTAACATCAGTTTGGAACATGTTCTTGTTCATTACGAAGCCATAGTAGGTGCTAAAAACTTTCTAGTTAATGATTGCCGGACAATCATGTGTTGTACAATTTTTTGTTTTTCAAACATTTCTTCAAAAAATCTTGAGATTACATAGCGGATACACACATAGGATGTATATCCATGTGTGTGCATTCCAAAAAAGGTTTGGTTCTTCCATGCTGTGGGAAACATTAGAAATGTGTTTTTGAGGTAAAAGCAATCCTTTAGAAAGTTTTTAAGAACGTGCAAAGTAAGGAGATGATGTGTTTACATTTATTCATTTTGTCTCTTGAGGACCAGGATTATGACTTGGAGTTGCTTGTTTTTATCTTTTTGGGACATCTGGTTAGGATTCAGACTGTTTCTCGCACAGAACTCAACCCAAGGAAAACATGAAGCAGGATGTGTTGGAAAGATTCAAATGATAGCCAGCATTCAGGGGATTGAGATGCAACATGGGTCCGTACTTTCCCCTATGCCACCCCTGCCCCCACTCCAACCTGGTCCTCAGTATGGGGAAACTGATTTCTGTAAGCACAGTGATGCTTGTTTCAGTACGTATAACACAGACAGCGCTGCTTGTTGTGAAGGGGCCACTGGCAGGCTTTCTGTGGCTCCCCATGGAGGAGGCTGGGGGTCTGCCGCGTGCTGCACACACATCGTGTGCTCCCTGGCAGTGTGCGGGCGGTTACGGCTGTGTGTGTTAGGTGGGATCCGAGCTAAGACGCTGGGTGTTGCAGACAGGCGCATCCTGTTCAGAGGTAAGAGTCTGGAAAAATGCCTGCTTGGCATAAAAGGAAGCCTGCACTGCCTGAAACATGTGAGAACACGGCCTCTTTGACAGTATGGGAGCATGTGGTCCTGATCCAACGTTGTATACATAACCCAGCGGGACCCTGCTGGCAACACAGCAAGAGGACCAAGCAAACCATGAGGTGATGACAATTGCACCTTAACGTTTGATAGCATGGTACCGAGAAGAAGATGATTCAGATTCGTGTAAAGAGTGAAAAGCTGAAAATAATTGAGCTTGGACACTCCACTCCGATTGCTGTCTAGGAGATAATAAGCTATTACTGTTTATCCAGTAAGATGAAAGCACAATTTAGGAAATCCAGCCTTTTTTTCATTGGTAATTGCCCAATGATAGCCTTACTCCAAGTTTTTGGAGGGCTCCTTTTTAGACCACGATTTTTGGACTCCCATATGTAACACAGCCATCCTTGGATTGGGGCATCACCATCTTTGGGGTTTTAGGGGGACGTAGCTCACTCACTGGGTTCACTCCTCAGGTAGATCATTTCCAGCATCTCTGGAAACCTGTGCCCGTTCTGTCTCAGCTTTCTCTGTCACCTCCGAAGTTACAGCTGCGTCTTAGCTTCTTCCCCTGCCCTGCCCTCACCCCCACCAGACTGGCAAGAAGCCATGGCTGTCTTCCCCTGGAAATCCAATCAAGCCAAACCAAACCTACCTGGATCTCTGTGGGATTTCTCAAAAGTCCATGGGGCCTCGGTGAAGGATCGCATCAAGGAGTGCAGACTTCTGATGCCCTGCTGCCTCTCTTGGGGCAGGTGACAGCTTCTTTCCTCCCCCCCCCCCCCCGACCCATGCTCTGCTGAATAGTGGAAGGCTCCTAGTCGGCTGGCTTCTGGTTTGGTTAGACCAAGGACCCACAGGGGAGAGGCTGTAAAAAGAGGCCTGGGTGTCTCCCCTTACCTCTGCTCAGGCAGAGTGTCCTCAGCAGGAGCTCACCCCTCTGTCACTCCCACCTCTATCAGAGAGACCTCCTGTGGTTCCAGTTTCCCATCTCCAGGGTTCACCCATGGACCACTTCCGTCTGCCTCTCTGGCCGGGGGTGGCTGTAGCTCTCTGGTGTTGTTGTCCTCCGAGTTCTATCCCATCCCCGTCTGGCTTCTCAGCTCCTGCGTCGCAGGTAACCAGTGCCCCACGTTAATTCCCTCCGTGTTAAACCCCTCACCCCTGGGGATCCTGCAGTGCACCAGCTGTCCCCTGGGAAGACCTGCTCATGCGGGCTTGTCCCCACAAACTCTTCCATTTTCTTCATCCTCATTTTGTACCATTAATATTCCTCTGTCTTCCAGAACTACGTAGTCCTAACTCATAACCTCCCTGTCACTCTTACCCCTCGGGGAAATCGAGTCCTGACAGTCTGGTCCCTGTGGATGAGCATGTAAGAGATACGCTTTCTCTATCTTGTTACAAATGACTTGGCAACATTTTGTTTCACATAATCAAAGTGTCCCCTTGACAGTCCTCGGTGCCTAACTATGTTTAAAAAATTTAATAGATTTTTACACTTGGGTTTACAAGCTGGAGTTGGTATATGGTTAGGTTAGAATTCTCTCTTTTTAGGACATGAAAAACAATGAATTTTACCATTAAAGTTTAAGAGAATAACTTGGACATACCTTGGTGTTGGTCAAGCACCTTTCACCTGCATTTATTCTGTTTCTTTTTGAAGGCATGCCAAAGTTTCCATTTACGGGATAACCTTTGTTTATTTTCAGTATCTATCTTTTGAATCTAATCTTTTATCACCTTATAGGACATTTTCCTACATTCAGGGATTTTATGAAGCTTGACTGAGTACTGATTCCATTTCCTCCCCAGTTCAGTCTACACTTCAAAATTTTTGTGCACAGTTTTCATATCTTACTTTGTGCTGTACCTTCTTCTTCGCACACACAAAACTTTCCCTTCTTGCTCAGGGGCCTCATCAGGTCAGGTGCCCTCTTGTCTTTCCTGGTGTCTACCTGAGCTTCCCCTGCCTCACCTAGGTTGTATGCTTCTATGCTCAGACACAGCTCCAGTATAGGTCTGTGTTTTTGAAGACTTTAAACATGCTTTGTGCCACATCCTGTATGATTCCAACCATATGACAGTCTGGAAAAGGCAGAACTATGGGCACAGTAAAAAGATCAGGGGTCACAAGAGGTTGGGCGAGAGGGAGGGATGACGAGGCAGAGCAGAGGGGATTTTAGGGCAGTGAAAATACTTTGCATGATGTTACAGTGAGGGATACCCATCATTAATATTTGTCCCAACCCACACGAGGTACAACATCAAGAGTGAACCTAATGTAATCCATGGGCATTGGGTGATGATGACGTGTGGATGCAGATGGTTACAAATGTACCTCTCTGCTGGGATGTTGACAGTGAGGGAGATTCTGTGGGGGGAGGGATGGGGGAGTTAAGAACTCACTGTACTTCCCATTCATTTTGCTGTGAACCTTTTAAAACTGTTCTGAAAAACAAAGTCTATTAAAAACATATACATATATATGTAACTGTTCTCCATGTAATTAAAAAAATAATATGGAGGCTTTATAATAAGGCATAGACATTGCCTGTTTCTTCTTTAAATGCCTCTGGAGAGTGTTATTCCTGTAAGGAGCCAGGACTACCAATTCTCTCCTGTATCCTTCTAGATCCTTCCTATGCCTCAATGGACATAAACACATGGGCGTGCACACACAATTATAATGTGCAAACAAGATTATACTGCACCTACTATTCTGCAGCCTTTGTTGATTTTTTTCCAACTCCATATCTTCAGGACCCTTCCATGTCAGAACACACTTCTAGAACTTTTCTTTCCACTTGTTCATAATTTTACCCATTTTTCTCTGGGGTCCTTTTTCATCTTCTTGAGTGGTGGGTGATTTCCAACAGATAGTCCAGATATTAATCTCCAGCCTGTTGCATATATTGCAAACACTTTCTCTTATTTTTCCAATTTCCTGCCTGTCTGTTTTTTGGATCACACATATGTTTTAAGTAGTCAATCTGTCAGTGTTTCCTTTATGATTTCTGAGTTTTGTGACTAGCTCAGGAAATCCTACCTCATCATAAGATTATAAAATTATTCTGATATTTTTCTTTTCATGCTTTTACTTAGATTTCATGGTCTGCTCATGGTATATGTATTTAATTTTATTTTGCTTCTAAGTGGATGGCCAATTACTTTAGTACCATATCAAAGAGAGCATTTTTTTCTACGCTCATTTGAAATGCCACGTTAGTGATATTTCCAGATTTTCTGTTCAGTTCTATTGATGTATTTTTCATTCTTTCACAACTACATTTTTTTATTATTATGTTCCATTAGCCAACATATAATACATCATCAGTTTTTGCTGTAGTGTTCAACAGTACGTTAGTTGCCTATAATACCCAGTGCTCATCACAACACCTGCCCTCCTTAATACCCATCACCCTGTTACCCCCCACCCTCTTCCCTCTGAAACCCTCAGTTTGTTTCCCGGGGTCCATAGTCTCTCACAGTTTGTCTCCCTCTCTGATTTCTCCCCCTTCAGATTTCCCTCCCTTCCCCTATAGTCCTCTGTGCTATTGCTTATGATCCACACATGAGTGAAACCATATGATAATTGTCTTTTTCTGCTTGACTTATTTCACTTAGCATAGTCCCCTTCAGTTCCATCCATGTTGAGGCAAATGGTGGGTATTCATCCTTTCTGATGGCTGAGTAATGTTCCGTTGTATATATGAACCACATCTGTATCCATTCATCTGTTGAAGAACATCTTGGCTCCTTGCACAGTTTGGCTCGCAAATACATTTTAATTTCTACAACAAGACAGTATGTTTTGATATTTGGCCCAAGTATTCCCCTTAATTGTACATCTTAAATTAGAATTTCATTAGTTTATTATATTTACTAATTAGTTGTTCTGGTACATTCATTTATTCTGATAAATGAACATGAGAATCAGCATGTCAGGTTCTAAAAAATGCTGTTGAAATTTTGATCAGGATTGCACTGAATTTGTAAAGCAATTTTGAGGGAAATTGACATTATTTCAGTGTCTGTTCTGGTATTGTATCTATTCAGTTTAAAAAATATTCTGCAAACAATATTTTACTCGTCTGTTCTTTAAATATTCTGTAATTTCTACAGCTATTTATATAACTCTTGCATATTTCTTGTTAGATGTGTCCCTAGGTTATTTTCTCTCTCTTTTTTTGTGATCAGGATCTTTTCCCCATTATACTTCCTACTTGCTTGAGACTAGTACTAGAAAATTGACTGAGGGTAATGCATGCTAGCTGCTATAACAAAGAGCCTCCATGTTTTTACACCAGGACATTTTATGTCTTGTTGATGAACAATTTGATGTAAGTTGGACAAACATCTCACAAAAAGCACCTGCAAGACAAAGGCGTTATCAGAAAGCAACTCCTCCTAAGCAACTCTAAGCAGTGACTCAGTTATTGACATTCCAGCCATGCAAGGGTGAGGGACCCTGGAGTCCATTGCCTGCAGTTCCTGCTTGCATGGTAGTTCAAGTCTGAACTCATTTCCTTCTCCTAATTGCCTTCGGAGAGAAGCTGCAACCAGGACACTCCATTAACCTCTGTTCATCTTCTCTACAACCATGAGACACATGGGTATGGGACCTGCTTTCCAGGCAATAAAAGGCACAGGCTTTATCAACTATCTTGCCACAAGATAACATTGGTACATTTTTGCAGTCTTAAATATCAATTATTTTGCCATCCCCCTGCTAAAATAATGTTATATAGTTTAGGTTTCATTATTTTTGAAATTATAAAGTACGTTCTTTCAAGTCACTACGTTTTATCTTAATGTAATTAAGTGAGCTGATGTAACAGTCTAAAAATCTCAGTGGCTTCATGGTGGAAACTGTTTCTTTTTCATGTCACGAGTCTAACGGATGTGTTCTGCTTAAAAGCAGACTGTGTGTGGGTTTTTTTTTTTTTTAATCATTTCTAGGAATTTGGGGCAAGGGTGAGGGGAGAAAGTTGAATCTTGATCTGTCTGTCACCTTGATCCAATACTCCCTTGTGAATTGGTTTTTATCATGTTGAAAGTGTGATACCCAGCACAGAGCCCCATGCTCCTGGCCCCACCAGCTCTGAGTACCTTGGACATAGTCTGTCTGGCAGGAAGTGCATCAGCAGCTCCAGCCTCACTCACCGACTGTGAGCCTTGAGTAACTATACCAGAATGCCTGCACCCTTGACATCTCATGTCTCTGGCTTGAAAGGGAAGCCCAGGAAGACTTGAAATTAGAAGCTTCCCCCTCCTCCTTCTCTTCCGATTCCTCACAAACACCACTGCTCCCGTGGAAACGCTAGCTTATTCTTATTTGTTCTTTTTCCCAATCCAGATTGTGGTGTGAGGAGAGCTGGACACTGACTCCAGCCCACTTAGCTTTCTCACTGGGGGCTTGGCCATAGCCTTGCCACCCCGGTGGAAGCTGTCCCTGCCCCTGGGCACCTGCCAAGCCCCTCCCTGGGGTGTCCTGTGCCCCTGCAGCCTCTCACTGCCGCCTGCATCCCCTGCCTCCAGGCTGCCCATGCACGCTCCAGCTGCTCCTGTCCTTGGCTTGGCATTGCTGCCTCAGTGCTTCTTTGCCTGTGGTTCCTTCTTTTTTCTCACAGGAAGGTGTCTTTTTTAGAGGATCTGGATGCTTCCTGGGCTCAGCAACTGCTCCTCCCTGCCCTTCCTCCTTCAGTTCACTCCCCCACCTGCCCCCCACCCTGAGGTGGGGGGCTCTGCCCCTTCTGTCCTCTCTGGGCTGATAATCATCCAGGACGCTGAAGCCCTTGTTAAATGGGAAATGTTCCTGGAGAAGGAGGGGGGCGGGGAACTCATTCTTTTCCATTAACACTTCATCTGAAATTAGCTTTCTCATATGAGTGACACCAAGTCAGAAATTGGTACTAATCAACTCTGGGCACATAGTGAAGCCTCCTTTATGCAGTAAGAGGGTTCACTTAATTGAATTTTGCATATAACCGAAGGTTACTCCTTCCAGTGGCAAACTTGTGAGGGATTTCAGGGTAAGGCTCTGCAAATAAGCAGAAACCACAGAAGCAGAGGGGAGAAAAGGTGTTGGAAGGTCAGTGCCCGAAGCGGCCAGATAGCCCAGGAAGGGGAGGGGCTCCAGAGTGAACCGAGGGGTTCTTGCTTGCTTCTGAGTTTCATTTCTGAGGGCCATTGTGAGGAGGAGGAGTTGCTTTCTGATAACGCCTTTGTCTTGCAGGTGCTTTTTGTAAGATGTTTGTCCACAGTTGGCTCTATATCGTGTCAAAGCCTTAAAACATAATCAAACACAATTGCATAGGATAGAGTCTTTATGGGGCTACCTAAGATTCTTGTCCATAAGAGGAACCATCACAACTTTCCTGATGTAGGGAAGATGTTAGGGTTTGGAGGGCCAAGAAGGAATTCTTGAGATGTCTTTAGTGCAAAAAGGCAGTCTTATTAAAGCATGGGACAGGACCCGTGGGAAGAAAGAGCCGCACTGGGGTCATGAGGAGTGGCCCATTACATATTTTCAAGTTGGCAGGAGGTTGGGGATAATGTAAGTCTCTAAGAAATTTGGAAGCCAGGTTTCCATGACCTTGAGGGGGCTAGCTATTGTTGGGGAAAGGTCATTTATTACTGTCTAATAAAATCTTAATCATGAGAGAGACCCTTCAGATGTGTATCAGTGGGCCATATGCTGGGGGATGATTGCCAACACATATCCTGGAGGTTTAGAGATAAAGGAAGTTTCTAAAGGAATTTTTATACGAAAAAGTAGACTTACAAGGTCCTGGGTGTTGGGCTAATGTTGCCTTTGGCCTTCAATAAAGTATGAGCACCAAGGCAATTGAGTCCCTAGGGGAAGGTCACTCTGCCTGTTTCAAGGACTTGTCAGTGGGCTGTAGGTAGTAAGGAAATTTCATAATTTCTCTTCTGCCTTTGTTTCCCACATCAGTTACTACCAGAGAAATCCATCTCGTTCATGGTGTTAGCTGAAAATGTGAGGCCAGATCTGCTAAGCACTCTTTCCCTTCTGTACATGGGAGGAGCTCTTATCTTTGGGTCCCATGAGAGGAGCAAGCCTCTGCATCCTCAATTGCAAGATAAACCAACATGCATGCCAGCTCTCAGAAGATTATGGTAAGCATGGATTCCCTTCTCTCTTTCCAGACGCCCGAAAGTTTACAGTAAGGAAAACAACATAACTCCGTGGAAAACAGTGTGTAAAAACGTGTGCACATTATGTATTTACACATAAATGAGCAGAAGATAAAGAGCTTGTTTTCATTATATGTGGTTCCTCTGGGGGAAGTTTTGAAAAAGAGAAAAGCAAAAGAGCAGGTCTTTTTAGATGAGTAATGTCTATAAATAACATTGAAAAGAAAAAGAAAAACAACCCGTTAAACACTGGGCTTGAAAAAAAAGGCAACAAATCCGAGGAACATTTTTTATGGTTTTTAAAGAAAGTTTGCATCTGATTATATTTCTTCCTGAGGTTTCATGAATACATCCATCAGATAGAAGAGATTAAAAACCCAAAATACTTGTCCAACAGATGAGGACATAGGAAAGAAGGTCCCTTTATGCCATGGTTTTTTTTTTTTCCTCAGAAAAATTTATAGTTTAACATTTCCCCCCTGATTTCTACTGAAAGCAGTTTTTCCTTAGAAATTAAATGAGTGAGGATCATGAGTTCGCCCGAATGTCTTTTTTTGAAACTTGTACTTTGTAGTGTTCTCGCTTTCAAACCTGTGTGTCTCTAGTCTACCCTTCAGCTCTTCAGTCTGTGAACTTTTATCAGTTGGCAAAATTGGAGAGAGGGAAAAACAAACTAAATCAGGGGTTAGCAGACTTTTTGGGACGGGGCTGGAAGTGAATGTTTTCTGTTTTGTGAGAGAGACGGTCTCTGTCGGGGCTGCGCTCTGTGGTTACAGAAGGTGCACTGATTGACTTTCACAATGTATGTGGACATCAAATAAGCACATTGTACACTTAAATATCTCACAATTTTGTCAATTATGCCTCAATAAAGCTGAAAAAAGAATTTAAAGCGAAGCAGCCGTAGACAGGTGTCAGTGAATAGGTGTGGCTGTGTCACGATAGAACTTCATGTTTGGCTATGAAATTTCAATTTCATGCGATTTTTATTTGTCACAAAGTAGTAAACATCATTTAACTTCTTAAAACCATTTAAAAATGCCAGCTATCCTCGGCTTACAGGTCGTTTTAAAACAGATGATGGGCAGGAATGGACCCACGGGAGTTGTTTGCTGACTTCTGCGTGAAAACTGATTCTTGACTTAATGTACCTTTAAGGTTGTTCTATCAAAGGCATTTGAATACTCCGACTGGGAAGTAAATTCAGCTGTTTTATTGAATACTTTTATCTTTGACCACTGACCTGTGTCTTAGGAGATGTCCCGAACTTGAGCATGACTCCTGGGCCCCTGACGGGGACTGCCCACCCCAGGCAAGCAGGGACCACGTACCAGAGAGTCACAGGCTGGTCACTGTGGGAGCAGCTAATAATGGAATAGAACTCACTGTGTTTCTGGGACTATCTGGGGTGTTTTCCAGTATCAGTCCAGGTGAACGAACCACAGCATACCCATGAGAAAGGTCCTGACCTTGCTGCTGTGGAGATGGGGAGCTCACTGGCCGGCTCCAGGCCATAGGCTCTGAGTGGCTGCACCTGTTTCCCCTGGGGGCGGATCCAGGCACTGCACTGAGTCACGGCTCTCCAGAGACGGGGCCACGTAGCTGCAACAGAGCATCCTGGGAAAGGAGAGCAAGGTGATGAAAATCAGAGCGGAGCACTTGCACATAGCTGCTT
This sequence comes from Callorhinus ursinus, assembly GCF_003265705.2. Classification (NCBI taxonomy): domain Eukaryota; kingdom Metazoa; phylum Chordata; class Mammalia; order Carnivora; family Otariidae; genus Callorhinus; species Callorhinus ursinus. The sequence goes on along the minus strand of NW_027397065.1, from coordinate 88,170,607 downwards.
CACCGAAGAGGAACCCTGGACTAATTTTAGAACTTTCTGTTTTATAAAATTATTGGTCAATGCTTCAAACGGGGCTGGACAATGTTCTGCTTCTCATCTAAGCGGGCAAGTAACAAAGCTCGAAGGAATAGCCAGCCCATGGTGCTTAAAAAATTCTACTTGCTGCTAAAGAACCAGGTCCTTTTTTCACGAGAGTTCCATCTGTGTGTCCCTTTGACATAAAGGTCACAGATTGGTGACTCTTTATTTCTTCTTCTTCTTTCTTTTTGACAAGCATTGTCCTGCACTATAAAATTTAGACGTCAACGTGGGGCTTTGAGCTCATCTAGTCGAAGTCCTCAATCTGAGCTGGGTGCTAGTGGCCGACAGCCCTCCCGAAGTCACAGCAGGGTTGCCCTGGCCAGGAGAGAGCCATGGTGAGTCCCCATCGTCCAGAGGGTGGCCCAGGGCAGGAGGACAGCAGAAACACGCCTGGCTGGTCTCTGCATCTTCTTGGATAGGTTTGTTTTATTTTATACAGACCAAAGTTTGGCCCTGCTACCTGCTTCTTTTGAGATAGACACAGGAAATATAAAAGCACCATCTGGAAACAAATAATGTGACTCACCGTACTTGCAAGTTCTTTCCTTGGTGCCGTGCAAACAGGAGCAGGCACATGAGCTCTTCCACATTTTATGGTTTCTCTCTTCTCTCTTCTCAGACAGGACATGATTGAGGAGAGCAGATTCATTATTTTAATTCGTATACTTGATGACTACAGCAGCTCTGTGCTTACATGGGGCTGACTATGTGCCAGCAACTGTTCTAGGCTCCTCACCTGAGTAGGTGTGATTTCCAGCCACATTTTCTAGGTGAGGACCCTGAGCACAGAGGGGGTCAAACATCTCAAGGAGATTCCTGAGCTCACACAGCTGGGAGATGGCAGAGCGGTGCCCTTCTGAGCTGGGTGGGTATTCCCTGGTGTCTCAGGGTGTCAGACAGGAAACAGGGGCCACGGAGCTCCACCCGTCTGTTGGGCAGCCAGTGAGGCTGGGTGTAGCTCCAGGCACACCGTCCCATCACGTGATAGAACTGTTTGGGGCTGGGACATGGGAGGTGAGTTTTTGCAGCAAGAAGCAGAATAGATTTCCTCGGACCTGACTCCTCCCCCTGTCTCATGTGGTGCTTCTTTCCTGGCCAGAGTGGGCCACCAGGCAGGTCTGGGTCTGTTGGAGCCCGGTCCTCCCTGGGCCAGCACAAGGCAGGATTGAGCCCTTTACCTCAGAGGCAACATCGAGCCGGGGCCCCGGCTCAGCCCCTCTCAGACCAGCCCGACTGCCAACAGATGAACTGGAGCACCCATCTAGAGGCCATCAGGAATGTTTCTTACTCCAGCTCATGGAGAGGTGCTCTGTGGATCATATCTACTTTAAATGTGAGTGAATCAAGCCCTCATTTGACTTCTAGAAATATGCATGTGCTTTAGGGAGTTTTAGAATTACTTGCCTGGAGTGAGAACCCACCAAAGATACTTTAGGGGCCGTGACATTCCCAGCCTGGGATTCCTTTGGCTGGAGCCAGGCTTCCCTTTGGAATGGTGGAGGCTGTGCTAATCTGTGATGTTGGGGCTGCAAGCCCCGTGAGGCAGTCTCCTAATCCTAGCCAAGTGGAGTGTGTTTTACTAAAATACAGTAATTAAAAATAACAGGAAAGCCTTTCTATTTATAGATGGTTTTATAGGCGTTCTTAAAAAACAAACAAACAAACCCTGAATTTGGTTCCAGTGATTGGCAATGGTTCTTCTAGGTCCCATGTGAGTTTTATTTTTAGTGGCACAGAACGATGTCTAAAGGCATTCAGTGGTAATAACAGACGAGGGCCACCGGGAGCCTCTGTGAAACAGCAGGCTCCTTATTTGGGAAGTGAGTGGCTGCAAGTAGACAGAAGGTTTTAGTTATGGTGCTAATTCTCTTGGAGATCACTTTTGTTCATCAATTTTCTGTTATATGACTTAAGATACTTTCCATACGTGGAGTGTTTTGTCAGCGCCTATGTAGTCCTGCAAGAAACAAGAGGGAAGTTTTGTCTTCTAATTTCTGTGTTATGGATGGGGAAAATGAGTCACGATGGGCCAGGAGAGGTATCCATGCCACACTGAGGGTTGGTGTCAGGATCCGTTCACCACGGGCAGCTCCAGGGTCAGGAATAACTGATGGAGATAGGAAACGCTGGGCCTTGTCAGGCTTCACTGTTGTGTTCTCCTCATAGTCTAGGACCTTCGGGATTTTAGAGGCTTCTTGGCTATTTCGTTAATCAGATAAAACCAAGGTTAGTTCGGGTTTCGCTTTTGCTATTAGAGCAGAGTAGGAACCCTGCCTTTCTTAGCGTTGCGTTGGTGCATATGGTAAATAAACGGATGTCCCCGTTTGAGGGAACTCACTCGGGGTCAGCCACTCGTTTTCCTGGCAACGCGAACAGAAGACGAGGGTGTGGGGGCAGGGCTGAAAAGGGAAGTATTTTTTTTAATCAAGTTTTTTTTTTTTTTTTTCTGGAAAACCACAGGATAAGACAATGGTCAATGTTGGTGTTGGGTTCTGTCACTTTCCAGGAGCCCCGACATTTGGGGGCATCGCAGGGGTGTTGGCACAGAGCTCTTCCCACCATCGGTGTTTAGTGTGGAGTGGTAACAAAAACGACCCCAGGATGAAAATGGTGCTTCACCCGGGTGGCCCGCTGGCTCATTCTGATGGGGTGCCGCGAGTCAGGAGAAGATGAAGCCCGTTCTAAGCAAAAGTAGCTTCAAACATTGGGAAGAGGAAAATGGATCATTTCCATTTCTTCCTGATGGGCTCTTCCCTCACTTCACTGTCACTTAATTTCCTTTATCATTGCAGTGGGGGCGGGGGGGCTGTGTAATCAGCATGTCTTGGCTTGTGCGCCTGTCAGGCACCGAGGGCTGCTGATACGGCTTACACGGACCTGTCATAAGTCACTTAAAACATCATATTTCTATTTGTGTCTGATTCCCCCAATTAGTACGAATCATCGCCTTCTGAGACTGTCTTTCTTTTGCCCAGGCTATCTCAAGACCCCTTGGGACAGGCAGCGGTGTGTCACGGTCCTCACGGGCTGAGGATGTGAGAGGATGTGGCTTTGAGTGGTTAACGAGCCCCCGGAACTCTCTGAACTTCCCACCTGCTGTTCTTCCAGTAACTTGCCCCTGGGCTGCTCCAGTGCTGGAAGATTCTCTTCCGAAGGACATTGCAAAATCTTGTTTACAAGTTGCCAAAACCCCAGAGGCAGTGCTTTCTCTGAGCATTCACGTCTGTAGCTCACATTTTACGTGTGATAGGATTCTCGGGCTAAAATTTAATTTCCTGGTGTTCAGACGTAAGAGCATGATGATGCAGGTATCATTAGGTGACACCTAAGAAGCTTCTGGCCACAAGCGATTCTTTGGGTGGCGGGTTGAAAAGATCAGCCTGAACAAGATGTCACCTAGGGAAAGCAAAAGCACGTGGGGCGCCTGAGTTAACCCTTCTAAGAAATGCTAACTGTTGCACACAAGTTTTTTGAATAATTTTAAGAACACCGCGTTGAGGCGTTCCTTAGATTTCTAAATGCTCGGTGTGGGTGCATCAGTTTGTAATTTGAAGAGAGGTTTGGCTCCCGTGTTTGCAGACGTCGAAGTGGACACCCAGAGAAAAGTTACTTGTCAGAGGTCCAGTGTTTCGCGGGGCAGAACTGCAGGGACCAGAGGGTGCTGAGGAAAAGGGAAATGACGACTCTGGGAGGAGAGGCTGAGTGTGTTCGCGGGGGGTCAGGGACACGTGGCCCGCAGCAAAGGGCAGTTTCATGTCTCCTTCTGTGCTGTGAGGTGGGAGGACTGGGGTTCTTCCCATCATCTGGTGGGGGTGCGCTGAGGAGTAAGCATCGGGCTGGCTGAAGCCAGGGTGGGCTGGGCATTGCTCATGAAGTCCGAGGCAGCCATGCTCACGGACCTGCCCCCACCCCCAGGCCCGCCGCCGCTGGGGGGTGGGATGCTGTGCAAACCCAGCTGGAACCTGACATGAGAGTATAAGGGGAAACTGTCCAATTTCACGGCTGTGGGCAGAGATGGCACAGCTGCTCATGGGAAGCCATCACAGAAATACGGTTGTATTCCAATAAAAGTAAAGACGTCCTCCCCCCGCCCTCAGTTCCATGCCCCAGCATTAACCAGTATTAGTGGTTACACCTACATTTCTATAACAGTTCCTTTCTTTGGGGTGAACTCTCTCCAAGGGCGTGGACAGCGAGCGTATGCTACCTTCCTGCGGGTCTGGGGAGGGCTGGCTTTGTCGGCTTCCCCCTCACTATTCCACACCTGAGCCACCGAGTGCGAACGTGGTGTCAGATCCTGAAATGTGTTGGGAATCAGCTGAGCCATCCAGAGATATGGAACCTTGGGGAACTTGTTTGACTTTCTTTTTTTTAATTTTAAAGATTTTATTTATTTATTTATTTGACAGAGAGAGAGCAAGAGAGAAAGAGACAGCGAGAGGGGGACCACAAGCAGGGGGAGTGGCAGAGGGAGAAGCAGGCTTCCCTCTGAGCATGGAGCCGGATGTGGGGCTCGATCCTAGGACCCTGGGATCATGAGCTGAGCTGAAGGCAGATGCTTAACGACTGAGCCACCCAGGCGCCCCTTGTTTGGCTTTCTGAGCCCAAATTTCCTCAATGTAAAATGGAGACAAAAACACCAACCCACCTCTGTTCACAGCAGTTATTCACCATGGCCAAAAGGTAGAAGCAAGCCAGGTGTCCGCCAGGAGATGAAGGGGTGAAACTAGGAGGTTCATCTATACAACCTCAAAAGAGAAGTAGACTCTGGCACCTGCTACAACTTGGACGAAATCTTGAGAACAACGTGCTAGGTGAAAGAAGCCAGTCACGAAAAGATAAATACTGTATGAGTCCCTTAATATGAGGTACCCAGGGGAGTCACCTCATAGACACAGAGGTAGAAGGATGGCCGCCGGGCCTGGGGCGAGGGCCTGCGGAGTTAGTCTTTCATGGGGACAGAGTCTCAGTTGGGGAAGGCGAAAATGCTCTGGAGACTGGTTGCACAGCAAATATACTTGAAACTGCTGAGCTCGAAAGTTAAAAATGATTAAGCCAGTAAATTCCATGTGATGTATGCTTTATCACAATTAAAAATAAATACCGCGGGCGCCTGGGTGTCTCAGTTTGTTGGGTGACTGCCTTCGGCTCAGGTCATGATCCTGGAGTCCCGGGATCGAGTCCCGCATCGGGCTCCCTGCTCAGCGGGGAGTCTGCTTCTCCCTCTGACCCTCTTCCCTCTCGTGCTCTCTATTTCTCTTCTCTCTCACTCTCAAATAAATAAATAAAAAATAAATAAAAATAAATAAAAATAAATACCGCACCCAAAAGGGACGGTAGGGATCAGATGAGCACCAAAGGGCACTTCCAAGGCATGTCACCACCTGCTGTCTCCTGCTCCGTTGTGTAAGTGAAGCTTAGGAAAATTTGGTCTCTGTCACCTTATGATGATGATGGTCTCCAATGAATAAATGTGGACAACCCATTCTTTCAAGCAAAGACTTCATGAGAACTACTGTGTGCAGAACCCTAGAGCATCAAGCAGGGTCTGGTCAGGGGACAGGCAACAGTCTGAACTGGAGAGTTTAATATAAAAAATATTAACCAGCCACAGGGGACTGATTGAAGGTTTACAGGCGAGGAAAACTGACCCCAGACACCACAGACCCAGCGCGTCCAGTACCTCCAGGGCTGAGGCCGTGCACCCGAGGAAGGAACCAATTTGGAACAGGGTCCCTCTCCTCAAGATCCTGGTCTTGTTGTGGGGGGGCTGTGACTGTGGCCCACTCAAGGGGAAACCTTGTCGGGGTGTCACAGTGTGGGTGGCAAGCAGAAACCGCCGGCTGGGCGCCGAAGAAGCTCGCTAGGAAGCCACCAGGGGATGTTCAGTGTGTGTTGGGGGGCGGTTAGCGTCATGATGTGTCCCGCATGCCACGGTCAGGCCAAGAGGGGCTCCCCCCAGAATCAGGAAGCCCACAGAACAAAGCCCCTTCTTCCTCCTGCAGTGACCCTCCAGCGCCCTCTGCTGACAGAGCTGGTCAAGAAGGGGTATTTACAGGGTCGGGACGTGGGACCGGAATTTGGGGCCAGGAGGCAATATACTGACCAATGCCACAGCTGGTCTGGTGCTGGGATGGGTACAGCAGTGAATAATCTGCAGGTTAGGATAAGAAGGAAACAATGAACCACTTTTCAGAGCCACACATCTCCTCTGCTATCTGCCTGGGGGTACACTTATCCTCTGGAAGAAGGATCCGAAGCAGAGCAGCCCTGGAAAGCTGAGTGCTCAGCCTGGCCCCTCTCTCCTGAACTTGGCTGTGTGAACTGGAAGCCTCCAGCTGGACACCGACCTTTGATTCTGGTGCCCCTTGTCTCAAAGCAAACCCTCTCAGCGGTGGGCTGAGCTGTTCCCTGGACAAGAGCATCTCTCCCTCGGCACTTGAAGAATAAACTCAGGCAAACCAGCATCTCTCTATTCCCAGAAAATAGTTCCTGTCCTTCCACAAATCCATGAGGAATGTGCCAAAGGCCAAAGAATAATGTCTGCAGAAGCATTTGTCCTGTCCTGATATGAGGTCCTATTTCCGGTGTGGAGCCCTAGAGGTAGGGTCTCTGTAGGTTGCATTTTGATGGGAGTAAGTACTCTGAGCAGGTGTTTTGGCACAAATGAAGGAGAGAGGTAAGGGCATTTCTTGGGTTGGGGGGCTTCGAGGGCTCGCTCAAATCACAGCATCTATGTGCCCTGTGCCTCTTCTGTGTCAACAAACAGCGTTTCCTCCCTGGTCGCGCCGTGTGCTCACCTCCTCCAGGCTCTGCCCCAAGTGGGCAAGTGAGTGCTTGGGAGTATCGCGTCACTCCGGGGCAAGCTGTCAGATGCTGTCCAGCGTAAGAGGAAACTACCCTCAGTGCAGGCAGGCAGGTTGTCCTCCTCACACCTGGCCCTCAGCCTTGTGTCAGAGCAGTGGAATATTCTCAGAGTGTGGGGCTGGCTCTCGTTCAAATGTAGATGCACATTGCTTTACCAGGCCAAATGCAAGCAACCTTTTAACACCTAAGGTTTTACATGTTCTATGCTTCTCTTCCTCAGCATTAGAGGAGGAAATCCTTGAAAATTGGCAGCACTTAAATTTAGTTGTTTTTTTTTTTAAATGACTCAGAAAGCTTGTTCATGTCTCAAGACCAGTCAAGTGTCATTTACTCCTTCCCAGAGGAGGCTTCCAAACTCCCGATGTAGGATCTCAAAATACGTGCCTTCTCTGGCCTCCCAGAAGACCCATGTGACTTTCCTTGTCTTCTTCTGGATGTGTCTGCAAGTGGTTCTGGGCCCTTTTGTGATAACGAGAAGTTTTCTTTGCGTGAGGGCCTCTGGGACTCATTTGAATGACCAACAGTATGAGCTCAGCCCCAGAAGTTCTGGCGGTCACCAGCACGGGTGCCCAGGCGATGAAGTGCGTCCTGCGTTGCAGGGAGGGGTCTCTCCTCAATGTATTAGGTTTCTTTCTGATTTCAGCTCAGTTCAGCTCCGTACAGTCAGGCTACCTTTGAGGGTGCATCGAGAGAGGAGCGTTGTGACCTTCCTGCCTAATCAAGCTTTGTCATGTGTTAAGACATGACAATCATTGAAGCCAAGAACTACTATTAATTAGAACTGATAAAAGCATTAAAGAAATATTTAATCTCCTTGTTCTGGGAGCTGGAGATTTTCACAGCCTGACATTTGTGCAGAAAAAGGAACAGACTTCATTGGTTTAGCATGGCTGCAATGGGTAATTATTTTTTTTAAGATTTTTTATTTATTTATTTGAGAGAGAGAATGAGATAGAGAGAGAGAGAGAGAGAGAGGGAGAAGCAGACTCCCTGCTGAGAAGGGAGGTCCATGCGGGACTCGATCCCGGGACTCTAGGATCATGACCTGAGCCAAAGGCAGTCGCTTAACCAACTGAGCCACCCAGGTGCCCCTGCAATGGGTAGTTATTAAAGGCACTGTTCGCTGGGCCCCCAGTGAGCCATGCTTCCTCTCTGAAAGATTTTCCTCAGTGTCGTTCTATGACTGTCCCTGGCTGCTTTTCAGTGGCTTCAAATGAACCCAAACGCTCCTGCAAAACTAGTGCGCAGAAAGACTTTGCTGAAAATTTGCCCCCAAGTATAAGGGGTCAGAATTAGCAGTGAACTTAGGAGCACATTCTTAGATACTTTTCCTATTAAATCTGTTCTCTATTGGCAGATTTTTATTTTCCTCCCTTTAAAATATGACGCCCTTTAAAACATGATGCCATATGATCAGTTTCTGGGAGTTAATTTTCATTATCAAATAATTTGCCTGATGTGGTTTTGGAAATTAGATTTTTTTTCATAAAGAATTTTTGATAAACATGTTCATGCATCCAAGCTATGGTTAGTAGGTGAACTTGTAGCTAAATCTGCATCTTCAACACTCAAGTAAGCATTTGTATAGCTTGCATTTGGCGTGTGTTCTTTAAGCCAGGAAAAACTGCTGGAGCTGGTGATCGGCAGAGGAATTCAGAGCATGTTCATACCCACGGGGACTTGGGTGAGGCAGTGAGTAGAGGTGACAATGAATTTTAATAAAGGGGCCTGGAAGTACGCTCTTCCTTGACATTGGCTGTGACTTTGGGCTCTTGCTCATGGATGCAGGGGCACTTTTGTCTGAATAGTTCCCAAGATGTACCCTTCCAACATAATGGGACTAAGAGTCTGGGTCTCTCACCTCTAACCCTTTCCCTCAAGCTAGCCCTCCACCCCCAACCCTGGAGTTCAGAAAGAGAAATTTTTCCCCACCTTCTTCCACACTGTTACAGCCTTGGCCACCAAGACTGTTGTATTAAAGCATCTTTTGCCCATCTTTGGTGTTTTTGTCACTAAAATTCAAGTGCTATAATGTCTCATGGAATCATTGTCAATGATGCTTCTTAGTTTTATTTTGTGCCCTTCACCTAATGGCTTGAGCAGAATGGGAAGACCCAACTGGCAATTGCCCCACATGCCTCTCCACAGATATTGACCTTCCTTTAACTTTTCCTTTTTGGGGTTCCCAAGTCAGTCATAGTAAAACATAGGTATATTCATTTTTTTAAGATTTTATTTATTCATTTGAGAGAGAGAGAGAGAGAGCGTGAGTGGGAGGAGCAGAGGGAAAAGAAGAAAGAATCTGAGGCAGCCTCTGCACTGAGCGTGGAGCCCGATGTGGGGCTCAATACCACAACCTCGAGATCATGACCTGAGCCAGAACCAAGAGTTGGATGCTCAACTGACTGAGCCACCCAGGTGCCCTCAACAACTGAGACATTCTGTGAGGGGTGGGATCACGTTTTAGTAAGCTGGATGAGATCCCAAAATTATGTCATTAACTTGAAGTGAATATGTTTCCATGGTACACTGAATGGAGGGGTAGCTGGGGAAGAGAGCTTGGTTTACTTATTATCCCAGTTGGGAAGCTCCTAGGATGTTCTCGTTGGTTTGTTTTAAGTTTATCTTCCCTCTGATTTGTTACATATATTTATTTTTATTCATTTTATGTTTATTGGGTGAATCTGAAGCCAAACCTGTATCTTTAACCCTTACAGAAGCATTTGTGTGTGTCAGATGCAAGCTCTTGCTCATCAAAAGCCATTCTTCCCTCTCCTTCTCTATTTCTTCCCTGCTAATCAATTCTCAATTTGTGGCGTGTGAAGATCCTTGATCTCCAGGAAGGCTGGTCCCAGGAGAAGGACCTTTATAGGCCTAAGCCAGCCATTCTGACCCCATTCCTCTTTGCCGGGGGACCGTGGGCATAGGACCCAGTTCTGGCCCACAGGACTTGTATTAGTTATCTATTGTGTGTAACAAATCACCCCAAACCACAGTGGCTTAAAGAATGATGAAATTTCACTTTCTTAGAGTTTCTGTGAGTGAGGAATTTGAGGGTGGCTTACTTGGGTGCTTCTGGCTTGGGATCTCTCTTGAGGTTTCAGTCAAAATGTCTCTAGGACCGTGATCATCCAAAGACTTGACTGGGGCCGGAGGGTCCACTTCCAAAGCAATCTGTTCTCATGGCTGGCAAGTTGGGGCTGCCTGTTGGCTGGAGACTGCCTTCCATTTCTTGCCATGTGGGCTTCTCCAACATGACCACTTTATCACAGCTGGCCAAGGGGAGTTAGTAAGAGAGTCGTCTAGCAAGATGGAAGTTAAAATTTTAATGCAATTTCTGTGATGCAAGCACAGAGGTGACATCTGCTCACCTCTGCCATGTTCTATTGGTTAGGAGTAAGTCAAAGGTCCTGCCCACACTTGGTGGTGGTGGGGATTATATTTAGGCCTGAATGCCAGGTGGTAGGATCATGTTGGCAGTTTAGAGTCTGTCTCCACAGCCACTCTGCCATGTCATACGCTATTCATATAAAGTGAGTGCTAAGTCTGGTCACTGTCAAGAGGAGTGGAACAAGGCTCCACACTTGGAAGGCAGAAGTGCCAGCTTATGGGCATATTTTCAAAACATTGCTTTCCCGGTAGAGGCAAGCATCTGTGGTTCTTCCCCTCACCCTTCTCCTTGGCTGCAGCATTGAAATGAAACCTGGAGCTGTAACCAGGTTTCAGGCAGCTGTAAACTGCCCCCATGATCCTACCGCCTGGCATTCAGGCCTAAATATAATCCCCACCACCACCAAGCGTGGGCAGGACCTTTGACTTACTCCTAACCAACAGAACATGGCAAAGGTGAACAGATGTCACTGCTGTGCTTGCATCAGAGAAATTTCATTAAAATTTTGACTTCCATCTTGCTAGACAACTCTCTTACTAACTCTCCCTGGCTGGCTTTGATAAAGTGGCCATGTTGGAGAAGCCCATATGGCAAGGAACGGAAGGCAGCCTCCAGCCAACAGCCAGCCCCAACTTGCCAGCCATGAGAACGGATTGCTTTGGAAGTGGACCCTCTGGCCCCAGTCAAGTCTTCGGATGAAGACTTGATGCAGCATCCATGAGACCCCAGGGAGCAGGGCAAAAGGCCAATAAGCCGAGGGTGGAGACACAGGGAGGTGCAAGGGGCCTGGGTCATTGGCAGCACTGTGGGGCACCCAAGCGCACGTCGGCAACTGGCAACCTCTGGATTTCTAATTGTGAGTACTAATAAACCTCAGGGCCTTGTAAAAAAAATAGTACAGCAAGTCCCCATGAATTATTGTGTGTATGTATTATGTATGACTTTACATAACAGGACATTGTCAAAGCCAGGAGTGGGCATGGCACAAGGCCATTAGCTCCTCCACAACCTGATTCAGACCTTGCCGGAAACTTGTATGTTTAAACAGCACCGTTGGTGGAATTTGTTTCTTACTTGCAGCCTGAGGCATTCATGGCTAACTTATCACAAAACTGTAAATATATAAACACACAGGCCCATCATTTGTGATTTTTTGATTGGATTGTCAGTAGACAGACATGTGGGGATGCTTACTTTGAGAGGTATTTCTTAAGAGTTTCTGTTTGACAGGCAGAGCACAGAAATGTGTTTGTTTTGAGAAATTGTGCGTCGTGATGGTCATCACAGAAGAGGACTTACTCTGAACTGTAACTTTTAGGACCGTCTCCCACGACTTCACTAGGATTCACCCTCACTGCCATCTCCTTTTGTCCAATGTAAGTGATTATCTCCAAATATACAGGTTTGAGTTTCAGCCCTGGTGGAGACTGAAGCTCACTAGATCCTGCACCCAGGGTTCAGGGTGTCCATCCTGTAAACTCATCTTTCCATTCCCTGTGTGGAGCAGGGTCTGGCATACTGTGCCTACAGGTGCTCAGTAAGAGTATGTTAAGTGAGTGAGTAAATAAACAGATTTAGATGGCACATGGCATTGCGTTTCGCTTGTGTTGGGGATGGGTGCGTGGGTGATGAAATGGGCACCACTCTGATGTCACTGATATGATGTCCCCTGAATAAACCCACTCTTAGATCCACTCTTATTTCCTGGGGGAAGATTGTTGTGCTGGGACAGAGCTGGCCAATCCTATTTGTGTGCCCAGCTGGTGTCAGACATAGGCCACCTGTTCAATCACCTGGGGCCCGTTCTCAGAGTCACAGAATGACTGATAACTCATATCCCACCATTCAGGGTCCTGGCATATACCAAACATTTATGGAAGGTATTTCTAGATTAGTTCATGTTTAGGACCTTTTGAAGCAGCAACAGGGGACTGAGAGCTGCTCTTCTCAAAATTGACACCGAAATAAATTGTGCGGAGATGTGGTTGTCGCCAGGTGGAGGAAGATCTGAAGCTGTAGTGAGCCAGGAACAGGGCTGGCAGGGACAGCAGGAGAGCTAAGGGGGGCAGTTGGTGTGGAAGGAGGTGAAGGGGGCAGAAGGGGACAGGGAGGAAGATGGTGCAGGTGGCCCCTGAAGACATCACCTGTTTCTCAGTCTGGCCATGGTGAGCCTGAATGGCACCTGCAATTTGCCCCATGTTTTGGGGCTTTTCTTGTAAACACCCCCTTTTCACACCAAGTTCTGTACCAGTTAGGGATGATTCAGCTGCTAATAATAGAAAACCCAAACTGACAGTAGCTTGAACAAGATTTATTTCTATTTCATTAATAAGTCCAGTAAGACCAGGCCAGGTTTGACTCTTCATTGCATCAGGCACCTCTAGTCCTGCCTTTTTGTGCTGCCAACACACCTTCGTGCTCACAGACCAGGAGGTAGTGTCAGCTATGACATCCATGTTCCAGGCAGAAGGATGGACAAAAATGTTGTAGACCGGGCACAGTGTACACCCTAGCCCTCCTAGCAGCTGCCCCTCCATACTTCGCTTACATCCCATCTGCCAGAACGTAGTCATGTGAGCACCCTTGTCTACAAGGGGAGCTGGAAAAATGTAGTATTTATTCTGGATGGCCACATGTCCAGTTCTATTTCTATAGAAAGGAGGGGAAAGCAGATTTTAAGGAGGGCACCAGGGACCTCTGCCTGAAGTATCATTTATCTCAGGACCATTTACACACCTGAGAGCATATTCCCCAAAACTGTCAGCCACAGTTACCTAAATTCAGTGGCAAGAACTGTGGGTGGTCCAAGATCTCATCCTACTTGCAAGCTAAAATGTTGGATTGTCGCAACATTGTGGTGTGGATGCTGATAGTAAACAGGAAACTCCTGGGTTGGTAAAAAAGCAGTTTGTTGCTTATGGTGATAGCAATTGCCAGAGCATCAGCACCTGTGTGCCTGCCCATGCCCCACCCAATTCCACAGGGTTGTGTTACGGGAGGTGGGGGTGCAGCACTGAGCTTGGGGACCCGAATCTTTCAACAGTGGGCAGGAAGAGTGCCTGTCCTTTGCTCTGGGGGAAGCCTGCATCAATCACCAAAGCTGTTCACTCTCCTTGAGCACACAGCCCAGAAGGAAGGCACCTGCAGAAATGCCAGAGGCCCATGGCGAGTTGTCCTGCCACATTCCCTCAATATATTGTTCAGATAACCTTCCTTAGCATCTCTGTGTCTGTTTCTTACAGATGTGCTAGCAGATCACAGAACGTATGATACTCAGGTGGTGTAAAATATCTTGAGAGAGGCTTAGCAAGGGAGTCAGGCTGGAAATGTTTCCTTTTCCCTCTAGATATTAGTTCCTTCTGTTTCTTGCCCCTGTCTCTGTCTCTCTTGCTGCAGTGAAGGTGCTAAATGGCCAGGGCTACAAGCAAGCTTCCTCCCCCCCCAGAAGAAAGCCGTCACTCAGCCAGAAGGAGGAAGCCAGGCATTTGTCTGGTGCTGTAAAACGCATATTAATGGTGCTCTTTGGACAACTGCTAATGTGGGGGGCTGTCTCTGGGGGATAATAGTTCTCATTATTTTCAGCACTAGCGATGACATCTATTTATATTTTTAAAGTCATGTCAGATCTTTCTTTTCAAGCATTTTGAAGGCCTACTTTCTCATCATATTGTGGTTGTAGCCAATTTTCTTCCAGGAAGTTTGGTCTCCTGGCCCTTCCCCCTTCTCCCCCTGCAGGGCCCCTTCTGTTGATGCCCTAAGTGTCTGCACACAGTATGTCCCTCCATCATACACATTTCCTTTTCTCGATAATCGTAGGACAAAGATAGTTGGGGGTAGATGGCATCCTTGAATAGTACTGCCCCACTGACTGGTGATCTTCTGGAATAAGGAGACAAGCGTCCACTGGCCCATGCCTCAAGCCTGGCTATCTCCGGAAGGTGTGACAGCTGTTGGTTTGGGCCAAGCTCGACTGAACTTCCCCTTTGCATTTTCCTCTCATTCAGAGAGCCAGCTCGCAGCACCAAGACGGAGCAGGACTCCAAAATTAGCTGCTGCTGTTCTCATTTGTTAGTTAAAAATAGCTGTTCTGCATCCTTCATGCAATTGCCCAGGGGCTGTTTTCAGCAAATGTTTATGATAGAGGAAGACATTTGCTAATTCACGGCTTATTCAAGAAGAATAGCCCTTGTTTGTGGTTCTTGGGCAAATAGACAACCCAAGCTGCTAGTGGCGATTCACCTGCATTTTCTTTGGCTTTACACAGTGGTTTTGTTCTCGGAGGATGGAGGCGAGGAGAGACGGAGGCAAGGGCACACATTTCACATGATCCTATAGAAGAGCCAATTACGCTGGGCTCAACCGGGGAGATGGCGCGCGGTGCCAGGTAGTTCCGATGCACATGGAAACAAGCAAATCTGTCATGTAGATGGTGGAGGATTTGCAGTCCCCACCTGAATCTCTGTGCTCCTGCCTCCCACGAAAGGGTGGAGGAAGAGGGAGCTTCTGCTTTTCAGATTCAGGGGCTTCCCCTCCTTCTGGTTGAGTCAGCACTGCCTGCATCTTCAAGCAAGACCCCCTGGAAGCCACTCTCTCCCTTTGCCCCTGTCCCATCCCTTTTCTGGAGCTGTCCTCCCCTTCCTCTGGTCCTTTGCTGTCTCTGCTCCCCCTGCAAGCCAACTGATGGGGGTGGGGCCAGCAGCCACCCTGCGCAGGGTGGGGGGTGGTGCAGGGAAGCAGTCCTGGTGACCTTACCTGGGGTTTTGGGTTCTTTCTATCTCAGGCAATAACAGCGTGGAACTATTTTAGGGAAAGTACCAAGTCTCAGGAACTTTAAAGTTCAGTTTGCCAGGAATGGAGAGTCTGAAGACATTTATCTTCAAGGCAGTGTTAACCCTGAACTTTAAAAGGCCCTGCACACAGAAAAGCCTCTTTAAAAAATGGCTTTTGGATCTCAGGGTGGGCTGGGAAGGGAGCCTGCCAGAGACCAAGATTCAGCCTGTCCTAAGACTGGGTATGAAAAACAGGGAGGACCGGACACAACTCCACGTGGAGTTGTACAACTCCATATCTTGCATGGTTTCGTTTTATTGAAATACGGTAGAGTTGGGTATTGGAATGGTAACGTATGTCCAAAAACATGATGAGTCATAGACATGATAATATGGACACGAACACTCTTGTCATCCTTGAGACTATGTCATGGGGATAACGTGTTCTCTGAGGAGCGATGATTCTGGGCCCTCAGGAACCTGGCTGGAAGCAAGAGTAGGGAAGAGCATCATGCCCTGCTGGCAAACTATGTTTCTGTTTCCTGTCTTGTCAAGATCTGCTGAGCAGCAGGTAGTGTGAGTGAAGGGGCAGAAGTCAGGTGAAGCGGGGCACAGCGGAGGGAGCCCACCATCACCAGGAGAAGCTGGGAGCACAGTGGGTGTGCCTGGGCAGCCTCTCTGTTAGTGTGCTCTTGATGTAAAATAAACATGAGTGTGTTTGCATGGCCCACTCTCTTCATTCTCAGTAAAAGTGGATTAGGAAACGGTTTTCTTCAAACACTACCAGCATATTGGTCTTCCCTTTGGGAAGCATTGGCTCCTGAATGAATTGGGCACAGAGGGTCCAATCACTTCTTCGTTCTGCATTAATCAGGAGCTCTGCATTTGCCAAGCCTTTCTGCAAAAGAGTTTTAATTGCATTTCCTTTTATTCTCCAAAGGGAGTTTTCCAGTCCTCTGATTCATGCTAAGGTCGAGAGAAGGTTTGCAAGCTGCTGCAGAAGTTACAGAGCCCCTGACGTCATTGCGGGGCCAGAAAAGTAATGAGGAATAGATTAATATGCCTGTAAGTGCTAATTTATTTCTCAAATGTGTAGCTTGAAGTCTCTCTATCTTACTGCTCATTAGGCTCGAGGCCGAGCTTTTCCATATTCATCACCGAGCTGCACAGCAGATCCAGGGTGGGAGGGGACGCGGCGCCTTGGCGAGGGGTGACTCACTACGGGTGAATTCTGATTCAGACAGGAGTCAGAGCAAGTATCAAGGGCACCCATGGAGAGCACGAAGCCTGCTCGCCTGGCCTTCCCCGGTGTGTTTTGTGCTACGAGAAGCGTACACATCTCCAGGGTTGGCCTTCCTGCTGGAAGAGGAGGCTCAGGCATCAGCCAGGAGGCAGTCAGTCCACGGCGGATGGCATGCTGGAGGGAGAAAGGCACTGAGTGTGAGATTGCTCTCGAAGATGGGTCTCAAGCCAGACCCAGAGGGAGGAAGCCCATGTGGGTGGTTGGCAGGATGGGGAAGACTGGGAGAAGGAACACCAGGACGGAAAGATGTCTGATGGCACCTGCAGCATCTTGGGTAGAGTGAGTCCCATAGGGACATGGTGGGCACTGGGGGGGGCGGCAAGCAGCACAGGGATGGACTGTGGGTGGGGCCGGCGTCTCCCTCTCCCTGAGGGATCCTCACTGCAGTTCCATGCTCTGCCTTCTGGGCCTGCACCGCTGCTGCCAGGGCTTGGAATCCTGAGAGCAACATGCACGGATGTCACACCTCTCTAGTGTCGGGGTGGGTGCAGCACAGAGACCCCGGGAACAGAGAGCATCATGGCAACATTGTTACTAACAGCTCTTACCTTGGCTTTTCTGGGCCAGTGTGACTGAGCAATCAAGATTCAGAGGCATGAACCCCAGTTAGACTCATGAGCTTGTGGTCTAGTTGGAAAGAGAACCACATGCAAGGGTTGGGGCTACAGGTCAAAGAACTTCAGAGGAGGGAGGGGTAAGGACATGAAGCCAGATGGTGTGGGCTAATGGAACCATCAAGGCCTACCTGGCTCGCAGAGCACCTGTGGGCCTTGGTTCATTCGTTCATCTACCCCACGAAGAGTGAGCCAGCAATGCGCTCTGCTGGCTGCTGGCTAGATGGCATCAAGGGACTCAGATAAGAAGCCATCTTCTTCCTGGGGAGATAGACCACAAGTTTTTAAAGAATGACTGTGATTTCAGATGCTAATGAAGAACATAGCACCTTGTAGAGGGATGAGGAGTGGTGGGAGACAGGGAGAGCCAAACTGGGTCATCTGAGAAGCTCTGTCAGGGGCACAGCCTTTGAGAAGAGACCCGCGTGGTCAGATGGGGTCAAGCTGCCACGAGATTTCTCCAGAGATGATGGGTCCACGATTAGGAATGCAGACGGCATGTGGAGGAGGCAAGAGCAGTTTGCTGGGTGCCTAGTGCCCTTCTAAGACTTCCATGTGCTGGGTGGGAGCAGGGGTGTATTACAGATCAGAAAACTGAGGCTCATAGAGATACCACCACCACTCCCAGGTCACGGCCAGGAGTTAGTGGGGCAGGACCATGAGTGCCCATCCCCTGACTCTAGGGATGATTTGCTGTCTGTTTGCTCAACATGATCCTCAAAACAACCTCATCAGGGAGCCAGTTGGGCCTGGAGAAGTGAGTTCTATGGCCACGCTGAGCCCCGAGCACAGATATCAAAGAGAAGAGCCAAGATCAGAAGCCAGGGTGTCACAGGGTCAAAGAAAGCCCGTGGACCTCTTGCGATATCCAGTCTTCCTGAAACAGTTGGCAGGGGCACCAGAGAGAACTGGAGATGCCAGGGCTCAGGGCGTTGGCTTATTCTTAATGTCTTAAGAACCACCCAAGTTTTCTGATAGGGAATCACATACACAGAGTGGAATCTGAGGGTGTGAGAAGATCCCACAGAGAGGGCCAGTCTCAAGGTCGTGGTGCTATGGGTTGAATGGGGCCCCCCTATATTCGTATGTTTAAGTCCTAATCCCCAACACCTCAAAACGAGATCTTATGTGAAAACAGGGCCTTTGCCGATGATCGTGTTACAGTGAGGTCATTGGGAAGGGCCCTAATCCAATGCGGCTGTCGTCCATAGAAGAAGAAATTTGGTTACAGACAGACACAGAGCGAGCACACCCCGTGAACACAGAGGCCGAGGTCACAGTGAGCTGACACAAGGCAAGGAAGGCCCAAGACTCCCAATCAATGTGGGCTGACTTGTGTCTCTCCCAAATTCATCTACTGAAGCCCTAACCCTGGTGATGCTGTATTTGGAGATGGAGCCTGGAAGGAGGTAATAGTCTAATGAGGTCATAAGGGTGGGCCTTCATCTGGAAGCACCGCTGTCCTCACAAGAAAAGCAAGAGGCCCAGAACTCTCTCTGCCACGTGAGCCAGCAGGAAGGCCGCGCTCCACAGTCTGGGAAGAGGGCTCTTGCCAGGAACTGCCTTTGCAGACACCTCGTCACCACCGTCCAGCCTCCAGGACTGTGAGAAGTGACGTCTGCTGGGTCAGCCCCCAGGCTGCGGCATTTTGCTATGGCAGCTTGAGCCTGCGAAGTCACCCAAAAACCACCAGAGAGGAGAACAGAGAGGCTGGGGCCAAGGGAACCCGCCCTGCCCACACCTTGGGCATGGACAGCCAGCCCTCAGGTCCGTGAGACAGTGAAGCCCTGTTGTGACCTGCAGGGTGTGGGTCTTTGCCACAGCAGCCCCGGTGAACTCAGACAGAAATCCAGGAAACAAGATCCTTCCTAGGCGGGAAAATGCCAAGCCATTTCAGGAGTAACACACTCGTTATTTTCTTTTTCCTCAAAACTTACTGAAAATGCCAGTTTCCGAAACTAACATGATAAATAAAGATTTGAATTTCTACCCATGGCGACAGCATGAGGCCAGATTATGGTTGCGGACTCACCCCACTTCTTTGGGATTTCCTGGGGAAGAGCACAAACATGAGGAAGTTTTAGGTTTTATAATTGCACATTTTTTAGAAATTAAATTCCAAAAGTTATGAAACAGATCTCTGAATATTTGTTGAAACATAACACACCTTGTTTAAAATAGGCCATGAGACCTATATTTACACATCTTTGAATAAAATAGTGCGCTTAAGAGAGAGAATATTCTTCATTTCCATCTAGTGTCAGAATGTCCATTTTGGGTCTAAAAATAGTTCTTTCTCTCTATCTTATATACATTCTTTTGGTATCATCCTGGGCGTCCCAACCTTCGGGGATGCCGGCCAAGTTTCACCTGTGAGCTCCCAGACACTGACCCTTGCCTCTCCTCTCCTTGTTCTTGTTCCTTGTCTCCGGTGAGAACAGGTGGCTCCGCTGGGGTCTGCGGCCCCGGGGCCTCGCCTCTGGAAGGGCCTGTCTGGTACAGCCCACGGAGCTCCCGTGGTGCATTTAGAATTTTGGGAGCACCATCTGTTTTATCCCTGCATGCTCTTTCTTAGTAGCAGGGGCTTTGTTTAGAAATGAAATATACCTTAGAGTCACGGAAGTGAGAGAGAGAGGCTACTTCTCCTTTGTCTCTATGCAAATGCAAACAGGAAAATCTTGCTGCAGGGGTGGGAATTGTGCTTTGCATGGGTTGGCTTGCATGGAGAGCCTCCCCGGACCAGCGGATTATTTCCCTCTGTAGAGCGGCTGGAGGCCCGTGTCCTCTGGAGCGGAGCCCCCAGAATCCCATCCCGCACACAAGTGGTGTGGGAGGCGCAGAGGCATGAGGTTGGAAGGGAGAATAGAGTCAGGCCCTGGAGGTGGTAGGTGGGGGGAGCCCCAGGGGCTTTGCTTCTTTGCCAACTTTGCTCCCCTACCACGGATTCCCTGGGATTCATTCATTCATTCAGCAGATCATTACTTCTATGAAGCTGGGTGCCCTGCGATTTTAGCCAGCTCCTCAGGTGGTTCTTCCGCACCCACAGTCTGTGAGTGGCTGATGAGTTTCTGGTTGCTGCCTGTTGCAGTCTTACTATCACCCCAGCTCGGCCATGCTCCCTCCGGCCACTTTAAGTCAGGTGCCCGCACAACAGTGGGAGGGTCCCGGGGCTCTTGCTTCCCCTGCTCTCTAGCCCCTTCCCGGGTGCTGAGGCTGGGAAGCTCACCACGTTCCCCTCAAACCCTCCCATCTAGAACCTGCCTGTAACCTGGTTCTGCCTCACCATCGTTTGAGCTCGGAATTGGTCGTGCCAGGGACAGATGGGAAGGGCCTCCATGCTGCTGGTGTGGCCCAAGGCAGCTGCCGTGGAGGTTTCCAGAGTCAGCAGGTGACTCCCCGGCCCTTCCGCCTCCCTGACATAGCAGGGCGGGGCTCCCCTGGTGGCCTGGATCCCTGCAGATCTGGGAGTTTCTCCCGGAGTTGCATCCCGGAATCTGATTCTTGACTCTTACCAGTGATTTTGTGAGCATTTAATAATTGATAAAAATTCTAACAAGTGTAGTGGGTTGAATGTCCCTCTCCCTAAAAGATATTACTTGTGGGTGTGACTATTTGGTAAGGGGTCTTTGCAGATGTGATTAAGTTAAGATTTTGAGATGAGGAGGTCGTCCTGGATTATTGGGCGGGATCTCTGCCCTTGGGAGGTCGTTGTAAGAGGAAAGATGACTCAGACACAGAGGAGGAGGCACATGAGGGCCGAGGCAGAGCTGGTGGCCATGTGGCCACAAGCCAAGGAAAGCTGGGAGGCCCGGGAGCTGGAAAAGGTGAGGAAGAAGGGCACTCTGGAGACTTTGCAGGGAACGTGGCCCTGCTGGCCCCTTGATCTCGGACTCGCAGCCTCCAGAACGATGAGAGAATAGATCCCCCTTGTTTAAAGCAAAAGTTCAGCCAAAATGAACAGAAGTCCCACAATCCACCCAAACCAGTGGCCCAGCATTTCTCCCAAGGATAAATTCCATCACTTCCTTAAAGCCATAGGCAATATGCAGGCAACTTGAAAAAATAGTACTTTCCTTTTTTTTAAAAAAGGTTTTATTTATTTATTTGAGAGAGAGAGGGAGAGCATGCACAAGCAGGGGGAGGAACAGAGGGAGAGGGAGAAGCAGACTCCCCACTGAGCAGGGAGCATGACCCTCAGATCATGACCTGAGCCAAAGGCAGATGCTTGACTGACTGAGCCACCCATGCGCCCCGAAATAATACTTTCCCACCTTATGTGCATTATCGTTCTTTCTTCAAGGTTTCAAAAGGACAAGACTCCGGGCAGGCTGGTTCTCCTTTCTGCTTCCCCCACCCCCGCTCTACCCTGGCCACCCCACCCTAGAGGCCCCCCACCCCACTCCTCGGTCTAGCCAGGAGGCCCTTCCCTGGCTCCTTCCCCGGATTCCTTGTCCGCAGTCCCAAGCCTTTTGCCTAAAGTCCTTTTGTACAGAAGCAAGTGAGTGCCCCAGGTATGATAATATTTGAAAAAAGAAATTTTCAGAAAATCCTCAAGTGTCCTAAAATGTGGGATGTTTTGCTCAGACCTGTGGGAGTATTGACCATGAAGCCCGTCATCTTTCCTCTCAAATTCCATCTTTAACAGTAAATACTTAATTTTGTGTGGTTTCTCTCTTTTCTGAGCAGAGGCTGTGCACAGCCTGATCACACTACGTCAGCCTAAATCATTGAAGGCAGTGCCAGTTTTTTCCACTTGCATGATCTGTTTTATTACTTTGCCAACATGCCATCTGGGAGAAATTGCCACTGACGGTGGAGCAAAGCGTCCCCAGGCAGACAGCAACGGCTAGCAGGACAGCAGCCGTAGCCCAGGGTGCCTGGCGAGCCGGGCTCCAGCATTTTGTCCTTTTGGCCTTTGTTCAGTTTGCATCAAGAAATTGAGAGGATCCCCACCTGACCGAGGCTCAAAGGGCCACAGGAGGTGTGGTCACCTCTGGAGACAGATGAGAGGAGCAGGTCCCCTTACCGGCCGGGGTAATGAGCAAGCCGCAGAGTGTCCCGGTCGGCGTCCTGGGCACAGAGGTGGTGGGGGCTGGATCTGGGGGAGGGGGAGACAAAACACCCTTCCTTTCCTGGACTTTCTGCTCTGCCTGTCCTCAAACCCAATTTGACCATCTAGACAGAAATTCTGGAAGGCAGAAGCTCAGTTCTTATTGGGGTGAACCATGGCTAGGAGAGCCCACGAACATGGGGACGATGTGCAGTGCGGGGTTTTCAGATGGCAGCACACAGCAGATTCTCAAAGCCTGCCCAGAGCTGCCTGCCTGGAGACAGACCCCATGATAATTATGTTATCAATTCATCAAATGTTTACCTACGGGCCAACCATGTACTGAACACTCTTCTGAGCACTTAATGGTTGTAACCCTCCTGGTGCTTGACAATCCCAAGAGATATGTGACCTTATCACTCCAATTTGCAGATGGGACAGCTGAAGCACAGCAAGGTTAGGTACCTGTCCCAGGGGCAAGCTAATGAGCGGCAGAGCCGGTAGGGACCCAGGCAGTCTGACCCCAGAGTCTGCCTCTCCACCGCGCTGCTTGTGGCTCAGGATTGCTCTGGACTGCTCCCGGGCACATTTGTGATGCTTGTTCAAGTTCAGCCCGGGGGCTGTTTGGGAAGCTTCATTCACAAGTGATGCAAGAAAACCCACTACTTGCTTAATTAACCTTGGTTTGAAAGCTCCGGGTCTAAATTAGCTGTCTTGCTGATCGAGCTCCCTGTGAAGAAGCAGGAGCCATACACAAATGGCCTGTGTCTCTGGCAGGATGTGCGGATTCACCCGGCAGCGGGAGCTTCCCTCCCCTGGATAAATATGCTTCAGACAGGCTGCACAAGGGATGAGGCGAGGGGCTTTGCATCGGGGTGGAGCCCTGCGGGCATGTCACTCCGGGTGCCTCGATCTTCTCGGTGAAATGGTAATAACCACGGTTTCCACCCCATAAGGTTCTTGTGAGTGTTGTTAATGAGCCCCTATTTTTAACCTTCATAGGAAAGAGGCTCATAGTTAGTGCTTCGTTAAATAAATAAAATTCACTGCCTGGTCCTGTCGGCACACTTGGGACTGTTTTGGCTTTCTTCTCCAATGACTACATTTGTTTGTGTTAGAAATCTATTGGCCAAACAAATTCATACTCAAGCGACCATGGACCCACAGAGATTTTGAAATGTACACATCGCGGCACAGTATTATTGTGCATCAGTCCCTGCTTTGCCTGTCCCCGGATCGGCTTGGCCTCTCTGTGTCCTGGGCCCAGACCATTGCTCATGGAGCATCCCCATGACTCAGGGGCTGTGGTCACCCCCACACTGCCACCAAGAACTGCAGGCCTTCTGCTGGCCCCACCCTTCTGTGGCCTCCCCTGGGTGAGCAGGGCTCCATCCATCCCCTCCTGACTTTGAGGAGGCCCTGCACCCTGATTAAGGCTCTGGTGTCCGCACAGCTGCCTGACAGGGCGGGTGGCACAACCTGGATGCTGGGCAGCCACATCCCCTGGGCGCACCTGACCAGTGAGAGGCTGGAGAGAGGCCGGAGCTTGCAGACAACCCCTCTCCCGTGGGGCCCCCCAGGAACCGCCCCGAGGCCTGCTGCTCTGTCCCTCGAGGTCCTGGATGGCTGCGCCTCTGTGGGGTGGCGGGGCCAGCCCTGTCCTGTGCCCCGTCTCTCCTGGCCCCTCCTCCCTTTCCTGCACTATAACCACCCTGGGTTTTGACCCCCCAAAGCTTCGGGGTGGCTGTGGTTCTGTTTCCCAGGAAACCTGGTCTAACTCCTCTCTAACTGCAATAGTCTCCTTTCCTTGGGTCGCCAAACTTGGTCTGTGCTTCCAGACCCTGCGACCCCCTGTGGACCTGTCCATCCCCCTCCCTCTACCGTCCAGCCCGGTCCGGGGGCACCGGTTCTATTTGTAGGGGCTGCCACTGCCCTAGTTCAAGGCTCCGCTGCCGTCCCAGTCACTTGCCTCAAGCTTCCCTTTCCCGCTTTCCCACTGTCACTCTGTGGGAGCTCTACCTGTCTGATGAATCATCGTGCTCCTCGAACATCCCTTCCTTCCTCTCCAAGGCTCGCAGGACAAACTCCAAGAATGTCACTAGGATCCCTTCCAATCTGCCTTGGTCGACCTCTGCAGCTGTGTCCCACGTGCACTTCAACCCATCACCGTCGTTCTTTCGGCCAGGATTTCCGGAGCGCTTTCTAAGTGCAGGCGCTCGGCTGGTACCCAGCGCACAGAGGTCAGCCAAGAGGGCTGTGCATCAGGTACTTGTGGCTGCCCTCACAAACAACCATGAACCTGGTGGCTTCAAGCAACATAAATTTGTGCTCTCACACTTCCGGAGGCCAGAACTTCCAAATCAAGGTGTGGGCAGTGTTGGCTCCTTCTGGAGGCTGTGAAGGGGACCCTGCTCCAGAGTCTCCCCCAGGTCTGGGGGGCAGTATCCCTGTGTCCATGCCTCCCTCTCCTTCCCCTTATAAGGACACAGGTCATTGGATTTAGGACTCACACTCAACCCGGGAGAAGCTCATCCCAAAGATTATCCTTAGTTTATTGATATTTGCAAAGACCCTATTTCCAAATCAGATCACGTTCACAGCTACCAGGGTTTAAGACTTGGACTTAATCCTTTTGAAGGGGACACAATTCAACCCTCCGCAGACAAAATACGACTTTCGATTCGCTGCCCCTGATCCTGCTGGAAGGGCACTTCCCCCCTGATCCCCTGAGTCCATCAAGGCGAAGGTCACGTACTGCGCCCCCACGAGGGCCTGCCTCCCGCGTTGTTCCGTTCTCTGCTTGTGGACATTGGGAGTGCACTAGGGATGCCTGCCTGAGATTTCACTCCCAGGACTTGCTTCCGGAGGAGGCTGTCTGTGGCACAGCATCTCCTAGCTGGCGTGTGCTTGGTGCACGCTGAATGGAACGGGGACTCTGCACTTGACGATGATTCTCGTTGAAGTTCTTCCATGTAGACTTTTTTCCTCCCCTAAAAATGAAGTTTAGATGTTGGTTAAAAATAGTTGCATGAATGATACTCACTTTCTGAACCCTGAAGCTCTTGGAGAAAGATAAAGTCATACTATAGTTTGTTACTAAGTAACGTATCATGTTTCCATTTTAAAGCTAATCTGTCTGTGCTCTTAGTTATTCAACTTCACCGATTAAAAAAGTCTTGAATGCAATACATCTTAAATGTTTCTTCTGTCTTCAGCTTAATAATGTTGATGAAGAAAAGCCCCAAAGGGAATATAAAAGAAAATATATTCTGGTTCATGCTCTGCCCAGTTTCTATTTATTTAAAGTAACCATCTGCAGGTATAATGACCCACATGTTATCATGATGTGCAAACATAAGCAGCAGTTTATCCCATCATTTTTTATATTGAGAAAGTTTCCTGCCATCTTGTAAGCTACGTCTGTTGCTACAGATTTTACTGAAGCATTTATTGCTTATTTCATGGGTTACAAAGTCCTTGGCTTGGTTGGCATGGCTGTGCGCATTTACAGATTGCCGAGAGCTCCCCATGTGCCTCTCCCTGCCTCCCAGGTGTCCACGCGGCGCTGTGCTCAGTGGGTGTCACCTGTCTGGTCCCGAGACAAGCAGAAGGGATGCAAGAACTCACGTGGTTGCTCTTTGTAGAAGAGATTGAAGGGAAAATATCTCAAGCTTATTATATTTGTTCTAAAGCATAGATGCATATTGTCTTCCAGTGGTTACTGAGTGCAGGAAGTACAACACAGCTGTAATTGAATTCTCTTCTATCCTTCTGGAGATAGTCAGTCTCACAACTAAATTGGTGGCACACAACATTGTATCTAGATTTTGCTGTATTCTCTGATGATACATCTTGGGGCTTTCCTAAGTTATACCCAAGTATAGAACTGCCACACTATATTTTACACCTGCCTGGGTCTCTTAGCAGGAATATCCCTACATTTATTTAACAGTGACATACTGAAGAACATCTGGGTTTGAATCTTTTGTTCATACAGAGGAGTGCTGCTGTGAATATCTTTGTAAAGAGACTCACCATCTCGCATATGCATGAGCATATCTGTAGGATATAGTCTCAAGAATGGATTTACTGGGTCAAAGTTGATGTGCACGTTAAGTTTTAGATCACGTTGCCGATCATTCCCCGAAGGATTTGCACCAGTTTATTCTCCTGCCAGCAAATGACGGTGCCTGTTTCCCCACGTGCTCCCCAGCACAGTGCTTTACCAAATGGTTGGATTTTTATTAATCTGACAGAGGAAAAATAAAATCATGTCACTGAAATTTTAACTGGCAGCTCTCTTTGGGTGAGGTTTGTTCATTCATTCATGTGTTTATCCATTGGTTAATATTCGTTGAGCACCTCCTGTGTGTGGGCAGTGTTCTAGATGCTAGGGATGCAGCACTGAACAGAGCAAACCCCACATCCCCATTGCTCGTGGAGTGGATGTTTCAGTCAGAGGAGGCAGGCAGAGGAAAAGTAAGCAAGGAAATGGCACGCCTCTAAGATGGTGGGTAAGTGCTATGGAGACACAGAACGCAGGGGTTTGAGCTACAGGCTGTAGTTTTAAAGGGGGGTGAGAGCAGGCTCCTGCGCAGTTGGCCCCGGCACGAAGACCTGCTGGGAGTGAGGGAGAGAGCCGCGCAGGTGCCCAGGAGGGATCTCCGGGATGGTGCCACGTGCATAAAGCCTTGGAGACGTGGTTGGTGTTTGTGCTGGTTCTCAGTTACTGTATAAGCAACCCCACACAAAGTGCAGGGAAGCAGCAATCACTCCAATATGCTCGTGGATTCTGTGAGTCAGGTATTCAGACAGGCACAGGGGGAATGCTCCTGTTGCTGCTTGGTGTTGGGAAGATTTGAATAGCTGGGCTGACTTGAGGTCGGGTGAAGAGATCACCCAGAGGCTTCTTTGCTCACCTGCTGGCACTTGGGCTGGGATGACCTGGCAGCTGGATCCCGCTGCGATGGCACTGCAGAGGGTAGCTAGGTATTTATCTATCATCTATCTATCCATCTATCAATCATTATCTATCATCTATCATTATCTATCTATCTATCATCTAGCTAGCTAGCTAGCTATCATTATCTATCTATCATCTATCTATATACAGTGAGAGAGAGAGAGGGAGAGACAGGTTTATTTTAAGGAATTGGCTCACACAGTTTTGAGATTGGGAAGTCTGAAATCTGCAGGATAGGTTGGCAAGCTAGAGACCCAGGAAAGAGCTGATGTTTTAGCTCGAGCCTAAAGGCGGTCTGGAAGCCGAATTCCTTCTTCCTTAGAAGAACCTCAGTCTTTTTTCTTTGAAGGCCCTTGACTGATGAGATGAGGCCCACCTACCAATAGAGGAGAATCTGCTTTACTCAAAGTCCACTGATTTAAATATTAATCTCATCTAAAAAATACATTCACAGCAACATGTAGACAGGTATATCCCTAAGCATCTGGGTACTGTGGCCTAGTCAAGTTGACACACAAAATTAACCGTCTCGGGTGATACTGTTGCTGCCATCTTTGGGAAGGAGAATCTTCCCCATCATGCTTGAGGGGGAACAAAGAGGCCATGACCGTTGGAGGTGGGGGGCGAGGAGGGAATGTGAAAGGAAAAGAAGCTAGAGAGGCCATGGGGACCAGAGGCATGGACCTTGGAGCCACTGGGGTTTGGTTTTGACTCTGAGAGGGAAGCCAATGTAGGGTTACATTTGGAAAGGGTCACTCTGGAAGCCCTACGGAGAGCAGTGGAGAGGAGCCAGTGCAGGAAGACAGAGCTCAGGTGAGCATCGCAATTATCCAAGCAAGAGGGGACTGTCATGAGCAGCCAGTGGGGTTCTGGACTTTTCAGAAGACAGAGCAGGCAGGATGCCTTAACTTGCTAGTTGCAAGAAGAGAGAGAGTGGAGTCGGGAAGATTTCAAATTTCGGGAAAGAAGTGGAAGGACCAATTCAAGAATCTTTTCATACACTTCGGAGCCATTTTTTACTTCTCATTCTGCAAACTGTGCCCATTTTTTTTTTCTATTGCATTGTTGGCCTTTTGCTTAAAGATTTATTGGCGCTCATTATGTGTTAAGAAGATAAACTCCTGTCTGTGAAATGAATTGCAAACATTCTTTCCTAGTTCTCCATTTGTTTTATAGCTTTGGCTTTTTTTACATCTTAGAATTAATTTTGTTGCTCAGGAGTCTGAGCAAGTCTGCAGTCTAATTTATTTATCTCTCTTTTATGTCTTCTGGGTTGAAGTTCTCTTATTTTTTATGGGAATGAACAAATGAACAAGGTAGGAGGCCAATTTCATTGCATACAAACATTTTCTCTTTCCAATAGGCTTGGAAAACAAGCCAGTGATCATGATTTTTAATCCACGAGTTTATAAACACAATTTAAACCAGTGTCTTCACCGTGTCTTCTGAGACCCCATGAACAGAAAAAAACTCTGATTCCTAGCTTCCCTATCACTAGCTTGACTATCACTTCTGATTGTGATTTTGGCCAGTGAATGAAGCAGGCCACGTAGAAGCAGGCTGACAGGGAGGGCGGTCTGGAAGTGTTTGGTTGGTTCTTTGACAATTAGGTCGAAATCGCTTTTCTTTCTTCATATTGTGATTCTCAATATTCTAACCTTTAGCTTCCATAATAATTTGATTGAACTGTAGGTAACGATACTTGACATTAAACACCCACTGGTAAGTATTTGTGAATTCGGCTTTAGGAGATAAAGTATTCATTTGGGAACGTACACTTTTTAAGAACAAATACTGGAACTAGATATTATTTACCTGTTGATTGCTTATTACGCTCTGGTTTTCAACTGTATAAAAACAGATCTGCGTTTTTTTATCAGTTTGGTAAGAATTAAATGCCACTTTTATTCATACTGCGTTACAGTCAGGATTTCCATGAACAGCACGTAAGGCACACGATCCCGAGCCGTGGAAGCTGGGAAATGCCCCTTGCCTCCTAGTCACAGCGTTCCAGCTCAGTATGACAGGTTCGTGTTTGACGGATAAGAAACACATGCTTACCTGTACCATGTTCTTCTTAACTGCAGTCCTTAGTGCTAGACCCACTGTCTGGGTCATTCTCCAGGGTGAGTGGACGCTTCCTGCTCTTTCAACATTAGGGCTGGCAGTTCGACTGCCCACAGCCCATTCCTACCTCCTGCAGGAAGGCTGGATTCCCAAGAGGCCGTGGCTTCCATCCTGCTCTCCCAGGCTTGTCGTGCTTGCTTGGACGAAGCCAGCTGCCGTGCTGTGAGCTGCCCCCTGCAAAGGCCTGGGGCCACCGAGGGCTTGAGGGCAGCATCTGATCAATGGCCCACGAAGAAATGAATCAGGCCAACAGTCATGTGGGGGGCTAACCCCTCCACCCCTTGGCCGCAGCCTTTGAGACCCTGACTGACAGGACTCAGTCAAGCTGTCCCTGGACTCCTGACCCATAAAAACTGGGAGAAAATAAATGCCTTTGGCTTTAAGTCGCTAAGTTTGGGGCAATTTTTTGTGTAGCAATAGGTAATGAGTACACCTTCACCACCCAACATACAACTCATGCATCCTTCTACTGGACGACTCTACCTGCTCCCTCAAGCACAGGCGAGCCATTGCCTCCCCCAGGAGCTTCATGTCTGAGACTTGGTTAGCTCCCCGGCTCCCTGGCTAAGTGCTTTGGGATGTGTATCCCAGTGTAGATGTCTCTGTCCCCAGAGCCAAGGGCTTCATGAAGGGGATCTCCTCTCCACTGTTGCTAATTCTACTCCCTCCCCTTCACAGGCCCAAATAGGAAAAAGCAGATTCTGCTTAATAAAGAAAACACTGCCGCTAGGTTCTGGGTTTACAGCTGTGTTCTAAGATGGGACATCCCAGTAGAACTTTCCTGGAGTGTGGCCAGGGTGGGAATGAGGAGCATGGTCAGTGTAACTCCTCAAAATAACCTTCTCCAAATGCGAGACTTCTCACTGGGGTCTTCGGGAAGCCTGCGGACATGGGACTGGGGTCACGGCTGCCATGGGGTGACCTTGGGGAAGCGATGGGAAATACCGTGCAGAAATACCAACGGTTAGTTGTAAGAAGGTATCTAAGGGTGGCACTTTCTAACTTTCTGTGGGTGCATTCCCAACCCCCACTGGTGTGGGCTGTGTCCACTGCTGCTACCCCCAGCTTCGGGCCACAAGGTCCACCCTTGGTCTGTGATATATGAGATTGGCCAACAGCCACGGCTGATTCATCAGAGCCAGACAGCAGAACTAATGAGATTCTCTCAAGAGGGAATTTGTAATTTTGGATGTAGAGGCTCAGGGAATCCGAGGCCCTGGGGCTGAGTCAGGGTGTGATGTTGACACAGGGCACGTCTCCCCCTTTTGGCTGGAGTATAGAGCAGACTCCAATACATTCTTCTACGAGAAGCAATTTCCTGGGATTTGGGTGTGAGAATGTGCTAGAGATGTTTGTGGTGGACAAAGGCAGCCAAGAAGTAGGCGCAGGATCCAAGCTTTGTGTTGCACTCCACTCTTGAGCCTGGTGATGCCAGAATGGAATTAATCCACTTGCAGTGTTGACATCTTGATTAAGCCGATACATGGTTTCTGCTGCTGGAAATTTTCCGAACCTCTTAGACATTGTCTGCCTGTTTCTCCAGGACTTTCTGGGCTATTGTAAGCTTCTCTGCATTCTCGCCACCACCAGACTGGTACCATCCCTCCAGGAGTCGTTATTTATTTGGCAGCTGGCGGATTTCACTGGACCCTTTCCATCTCGATGGGGCAATTCTCTGTCCTAATTGGATGGACACTTATTCTGGATTTGAAATTTGTTCTTTGCTTGGCCTGGCTCAGTTAGCACGAGCGCAGGTGGAATCAGTGAATACCTTCTAGGTAATCTTGTAACAAGCCTACAAGGTATCTATTAGGGGTTGCTTGGGCTGCATGAGGCAGACAGTTGAGTGCAACAGCTTAACCACATTGGGGTTTATTTTTATTTCATGTAACAAGAAGCCTGAGCTGGCCAGGGATGGTGCCAGGTATCATGGCATCAGTGGCCCCAGCTCCTTCTATGTTTCTGAATCTCCATCTTTTTTCTGATCTCAGATGATATTACAGTCATATTCCAGGCAGGGAGAAGGGGAAAGGCAAAAGGCATCTGCCGGCCGAGTCTGTCCCTTTGGTTGGGAAAACAGTTGGTTTGCTGGATGCCCTGGGTTTATGTGATTATCCAGTGATGTCTGTATCCTCTGCTGGAAGATATGTGACACTGTTTGCTCAGAGCCTTCCAGAGGGACTGGGGCACAGAAGGCATTCGGTCCATGTGTTGAAGGTGGAAGAGGTCAGTGGCTCCTCATCCATTATGCTTCTGCTGTCTGCGCCGGAGCCCTGGTTTGGGAGGCCAGAGACGGGGCCTATCATCCCGATTCCACGGATTCATCCTCATTCAGTCAATCGCTGGAAACTTCCTGGCTTCAGTCTTCTCCTGTGTGTGTGTGCATGTGCGTACGAGAGTGTGTGCACGTGAGTGTGTGAGCATGTGGATGTGTGAGTGGTGTGTGGATTTGTGTGAGCATGTGTGTGTCCCACATGTCTATGCGTCTGGGTGTGAGTGTGTGGCACACACGTGTGTGTGTGGGATGTGTGTGCACGTGTACAAGTGTGTGGGTGAGTGTGTGTCTGCACTCTGACTCTGCTTGAATTGGAAAGTGCTGGTAAGTTACTCATCCTTCCGGTGCTCAAGTAGCTTATGCAGGACCTAGCACAGGCCGCTTGGTGTTTGGAAGCTTCTTTTTGTTGTGAGGAAGAAGGAAACACTGGCAGCTGACTGTGGAGTTTCTGTCTGCATTGCTGGTGTGGGCAGAGCATCCTGGCTCTGGAGGCTGCAGCCCAACCGTCTCTGTCCCTGACCCTGTGCACAGCCCTGCTGACCTTGGCTGCAGGCGAAGGTGGCCGCCAGGGGCCTGCCCTGCTTGGAGGCACTGCTCTTTGCTGGGATGCGAGCCTGGCTCAGAGCTTTTGCCTGCGCGGAGCGGACCCATTTCTGACCTTGGTTCCCCAGGTAGGTCCGGAGGGTAGTTTCCTCCCCTGTGGACAGCACCAGCCCCTTATTTTTGTCTGGTGACAAACACAAGGGTGGCCACCATGGACTTGCTAAGTTTCTGATTCCAATGATCACAGCAGGACTGGCCTAAGTCAGGCTCCAGGGTGTGTGTGTGTGTGTGTGTGTGTGTGTGTGTGTTACTATTGTTTATTTTAGGAATCTTGCCAGTCCTCCTTGTAGCCTGTAGGGGCAGGGTGGAGGGAGGCTGTCTCTCCTTCCACAGGGTCATGACCACCGCCACCAATCCTGGTGGTGGTGCCACAGCTCATGGCAGTGGGGAAGGGGCCGCTGCGGAGTGGCCCCTGGAACCGACCAGGACACACCCTGTCATGCTCCAAGGAGGCTGCCAGGAGGGCTGGACGGCCCAGGGGTCAGCTGCAGCGGGAGATGGGGGACAGAGGCTTGCTGGCTCTGCAGAAGGTCGTCATTGTCTCTCCCACTGGTGGTCTGGATCCAGAGGAAGGGCCATTCATTTATCCAGGGCTGGGAGACACTTGGCCTAACGTTAGTTCCTGCCAATGAGTTTATTTGTGTCTTATTTGTGTCATATTTTTTTAAAAGATTTTTTATTTATTTGACAGAGAGAGACACAGCGAGAGAGGGAACACAAGTAGGGGGAGTGGGAGAGGGAGAAGCAGGCTTCCCGTGGAGCAGGGAGCCCGATGTGGGGCTCGATCCCAGGACCCTGGCATCATGACCTGAGCCGAAGGCAGACGCTTAACCGACTGAGCCACCCAGGTGCCCCTATTTGTGTCATATTTTGAAAAAAAAATTGGATGCCCAGTTTTGAGGAAAAAGTGCAGGAAGCTAAGAAGGCTCCATTTGTGACTTCCTAAGTCACCGGTTGGTCACAGTAAGTGTTTGGGATGTTTATCTGACATGGACCCAAATGGAGAGGTTTTGCTTCTTTCCCCTACCAGTTTTATGCTAAATATAGAGTATTTGCAGTATTTTCCTTGGACTGGGCCACAAAATATCATTTAAAAAAACACAAAAATAGTGTGTATACCTCAAGTGGGAGATTAAGCAGATCGTTTGGAACAGTCTAGATTGACGCTTAAAGTGTTGGATCAGAACAAACAGACCGACCCCATCCTCTTCGCTCGGGTGACCAAAGCTGACCTAAATTCTAGGACCCGAAACCCCCCGGGCTGTGAGCCCGACCTGCCGAAGTCATTCTGGTCCCTCAGACGCCCGTCTCGGGGGTCCTCAGCGTCGAAGGAGACCCCGACGAGCTGAGCAAGCTGGCCTGGTGACCTCTGGGACCACGTCTGGGTTCTAATGCAGACACTGGTGCAAAGAAGGATCTGGAGACACCAGTGTCAGAACCCACACGGGGGCCTTCGCTCGGTTCAGACAACTGTGACCAATGGCAGCTGTGGACATTGCCCCAAGACACCTTCTGTGTTCAGAATCACGGGGTCATCTGGGGCTTTTGCCACAAACATTTCTCATTCCCTGCAATGGTCTCCTTGCTGTCAGTCTGTCCCCACCCTGTTCTCAGCCGCCTAGTCCTGGCAGCGCTCCAGAGACTTCCATTCTCCTTTGGAAGGCTCCATAGCCCAGGTTCTGTCAGAATTCTCCTGTCACCTTCAACTTTTCCCTCAAGCAGCTACTTCACTTTTGTTGAAACTCATTATGTTCTCAGTGTGATGCTAGAACTTTCCACATCATTTTTTTTTTTAATCCTTAGAACCCCTATGGGCCCCCAGGAGTGTTTTTATTGAAGGGAGGTGAGGAGCCAAGACCAGTCGGTGGGAGGAAGCACTGGATATGGTGCCAAGCAGCCCCCCAAGCCACCGGTGCCGCACCCCACTGTCCTCGCGGCTCACCTTCTCCTTCGGTGGACTGCCCGCTCTTTTTGATCAAGTATCAGTGGTTTGTTTGTGTAAGGTGCATGATGCAACTTTCATCTGCTTTAATTTGTCTGAATTATCTTTGTTTCTATCTCTGGGGGCAAAAATGACTGCATTTTACAACTTTGGAAGAAGTCAGTTTATTTTGCAATAAAGTTAGATTTGGGTAAAATATTTACATTATAAAATGCAACAGATGTGTGTGAGGAAAACAATTTAATTCACAGAAACTTCGGCTACTTTGTGGATAACTGGACACTATATATTCAGACTGTTTTCTGTGTATGCTTCTTTCCCCTGCTTCTAAAAATAATTTAAAACACTTTTCTTCTAGACATTCATATCTTAATTATTTTGCTGTGAAGTGGGTGGGCAGGTTGGCGATACCTACATTTTCTAATTATGCAGTAATTTACCATTATGAACTATTTTCACACATATTCTAATGTTGATAATGTGAGTTGAAGAGGGATCAGGCACTTAAGTGATTCATTCGGGGACTATGAATCTCAGGTGTCTTTGTGATCTTTACAACATTATTCATTTATTATGTTTTTAAATTAGCTATCATTTTTACCATATAAATGACTCAAACCTAAAACAAAGAGGTAATTTCTGTCTGTGTCCATCAATTTGCACACAGTACATGCATGTGATTCTCTGTATATCAGTTATACCTCAAAACTGCCAAAAATATAAAGTAATTCCCAAAGTTAGTGATTGCAAAGACTATCCTTTGATCTGAAGTCATGTTTATGGTCTAGATTCCTTCTTCTTTTTATAAGTGTATTAATGGTTCAGTAACTATTTCTCAATTCTTTGAATTTGGAACTGAATGAGCACTACTTATATTGAAGTAGATCACTGCATATACCTTTATTTTGGTGAAGCCTTGACTACTGGTTTTTGGAGCAAGTCAGATTTCAGAAAAAGAAATTGATTTCTAAAAGTTATTAGCTGAGGTCCATGTCAGAAGGGAGGCTGTTGCTAATGGAATATTGAACGCATCAGAAAAAGGGTGACAAAGTTGTTTTTTCTTGCAGCAAACTTTCCAGACTGCTTATTCTTCCCTGGTCTTAAATGATCCGTCATACTTACAGGCTGTGTTTTCCCAGGGCATTGATTTCACACTTTTGGGAGAGTTGAATGGTTACTGAAGTGGTCAAAACTGTTGAAATGTGTGAGACTTACACCTGGCTTTGGATGAAAGAAATCCTCAAAAGTTTTGTGTTTCTTTTTATCCTCAAGGGCACATGCACACGCATGATCACAGAGGTTGCAGTGAGCCCGGCGCCTTGCGGAGCGTTAACAGCCAAATCCAGTAGGCTCCTCCCTCACCACCCTCTCTGATATTCCTGCCAAATGCAGCGGTTCATAATTCCTTCTTGGCGTGGCTTCTCCCATAAGACCCTCCCCTGTTCTTTTTCTAACTTCTGCTGTTGGTTGGATTCTTCTGTCTCTCTTTGGCTCTGGGCTATCTTCATAGTGTGTATCCGGTATCACCCGTTTCTTTGTAGACAGGTATTTTGTATTTTCTGTTGATTTTTTTCTAGTATATTTTCTAACGGGTTATGGGCAATACAGAGTAAAGTTGTAGCCTTTCGTATTGATGTTGACCCTGAAAATCTTCCTGCACTCTCTGTTGACTCTGATGTATTTTTCAAAAGAGGTCCTTTCATTTTTTTTTCCCTAAAAGGACAATGATGTCTTTAAAAATACGATGCTTTTGCCTCTTTCTCCACTGGGGTTCTTCTTCTTCCTAATGCTTACCTTGTAATAGTTCATGCTCAACCTACAGAAACATGATAAATGCTAGAGAACTTAGGAGGCATCGTGGTCTTATTTCTGACTTCACTGGGAATGCCACATGTTTAATTCAATTTGCCAATATTTTAGGCTTTCATATCTATCCATTCACAGGAAACCTCTGTTAATTTTGATTATTTTAGCTACTTAAAGTGAGTAAAAGCTTTGCATGTTTTCCTGTGCTCTATAGCGTTGTCATCAATGATCATTTCCTTGAAACGGTAAAAAATTACCTGAATGTATTATATATTTATGATATATAATATCACATATCATGTGTTATATATCATATATTATATATCACAAATAAATAATATATTTATATATAAATTATTATATATTAATAATATATAATATATTCAGGTAATATATAAATATTACCTGCATATTTATTAACATATATTTGTAGAACAGTTTCAGATTTACAGAAAAAAGTCAATGGCTAACACAGTGTCCCCATATACCTCAGGCCCACCTTCCCTTTATTGTTAACATCTTATAAGGAAATAGGACATTTGTTAGAGTGAATGAGCCAATACATTACTATTAACAAAGCTCCATTCTTGGTTCCAATCTCTTCCATTTTTACCTGGCCTTTCTCTGTCTGAGGATCGCATCCTAGACACCACATTACATCTAGGCATCCAGTCTCCTGAGGCTCCTGGCTGTGGTACATACTCAGATTCTCCTTGTGTTTGATAATCTCGATAGTTTTGAGGAGTACTGGTCATGTATTTTGTTGAATGTCCTGTTGGGTTTTGCCAGAAGTTTTTCTCATGGTTTGACAAGGACCGTGGGTTTGGGGAAGAAGGACCACAGAGGTAAAGTGCATTTCTCATTACACCCTAACAAGAATACGTACAATCGACAGGACATCACTACTGATGCTGGCCTTGGTCATCCGGCTGAGGCCATGCTCATCCAGTTTCTCCACCGTAAATCTACCCCCTCCCTCCTTCCATTCTTTAGTCTTGGGAACGAGACTGTGCAGCCCATACTTAATGGGTAGTGAGCCATACTCCACCTTCTCGAGGGCAGAGTATCTACATAATTTATTTGGAATTCTGCATGGGAGATTTGTCTCTTCTCTCCCTTCTATTTATTCAATTATTTACTTATTTATTTTTATCTGTGTGGACTCATAGATATCGATCTTTTATTTTGGGTTGTGACCAAATAGTACCTTATTTCTCTTGTTGCTCAAATTTCTCCAGTTTCAGACCATTGGGAATGATTTTAGTTGGCTCCTATATCCCTTGGCATTGTGGGTTATCTTTTTCTTCTTCTTCTTCTTCTTCCTTTTTTTTTCCCCCCTCAGCATTTCCTTATTTTCTGGCCTTATAAGATGCTCCAGGCTCATCCTGTCTTTGAACTTGTCATTTCTCTAAGGAGCCTGGATTCCTTTTACAGGAGAACAATACCAGCAACCAAGATGGGGGGGGGGTTTCAGGTTTGTGGTCTTTTTTGGAGGTAATTTTGATGACAAATATTTTGTATCTTTTCTCAAGTTAAATTTGATGATTTAATTTTTTTTTTTTTTGGAAAACCATTTTTTTTCCCCTGACATTTAAAATTTGGTAGCTTTCCTTATATAAAGTATCTTAAAATTATTTTTTAAGTGTTATTTCTAGTTGTTTTAAAAATCAGCTTTGGGATTAGTTTATTATTCTACTGATTTCTTCCTTTTCATTCATTAACTTCTGATTTGATCTTCACTACTGCATTCCTCCAGCTTCCCATGTAGACTTTATGATACCTCTTTTAATAGTGAAAGCATTTAAAGAAAAAGATTTGCTTTATTTATTTTTTTAAAAGATTTTATTTATTTGTCAGGGAGAGAGAGAGAAAACACAAGCAGGGGGAAAGGCTGAGGCAGAGGGAGAAGCAGGCTCCCGGCTGAGCAGGGAGCCCGATGTGGGACTCGATCCCAGGAGCCTGGGATCCCCTGAGCCGAAGGCAGACGCTTAACGACTGAGCCACCCAGGTGTCCCAAGATTTGCTTTTAAATACAGGTATGACCACATACCCTAAGGTGGACATCCTATAGCCCTAATGAAAAGGACAGACATTTTTAGAAAGTGTACTTGTGTTTACTCTTCAATCAAAAGTAATTTGTGAGGATGTTTTAAAATCTCCGGAAGTATTTTATTGAAGTTGTTATTGATATGTAACTTCTTCCTGTCTTTAGTTAAGGTCATGTTTTTGGCAGTAACTCTGTGGACACATATTAGCAGATTATCTTCTCCTTGTGAGTCCACAGGATAGAGTGTATTCATAAATTCGCCATTATGTTGTTCACACTTTTTGTGTCCTGGCTTCAGTGTGCATGGTGTGTTTCTCACTGAATTTCATGTCTGACTCCATTTCTGTTGTTTTCAGTCAAATGTTCTTTTTATTTCAATCTCCTTTGCTTTACAGATTTTGATGATATGCTTTTTGTTTCCTTTTTTTTTTAGATTTTTATTTATTTATTTATTTGAGAGAAGAGAATGAGAGATAGAGAGCACGAGAGGGAAGAGAGTCAGAGGGAGAAGCAGACTCCCCGCCGAGCAGGGAGCCCGATGCGGGACTCGATCCCGGGACTCCAGGATCATGACCTGAGCCGAAGGCAATCGCTTAACCAACTGAGCCACCCAGGCACCCTGCTTTTTGTTTCTTGAGGATTTCATGGCTCTTTGCCTTTTATTATGAATTATCCCTTAAACTGATATAAATGCTCCTCATTGTCACACTGAATTCATTTTGCCTTGAATTCTACTTGGTCTGGTATTCATTGTGCTCTGATTTCTTTTTTGCACGTGTTACCCTGACTGATATTCATTCATCTTTTTATTTGTAACCTGGCTGCATGATTTTATTTTTTATCTGTCTTTTGCAAGCAACGCATAGGCTAATAGAGTTTATTAATGCAATTTTAGAGTTTTTGTCCCTTAGGTAGGGGGTTTTGCCTGCTCAAATATGTCATTGCTGAGAGTATGTTTAAATTATCTTCAGGGGGTACCTGGGTGTCTCAGTTAGTTAAGCATCTGCCTTCAGCTCAGGTCATGATCCCAGGGTCCTGGGATTGAGCCAGGATGTAAGGCTCCCTGCTCAGGGGGGAGCCTGCTTCTCCCTCTCCCTCTGCTGCTTCCCCTGCTTGTGTTTTCTCTCTCTGTGAAATAAATAAATAAAATCTTAAAGAAATAAATTATTTTCAATCTTCTGCTTCTCCTTCTCTTTCTTCTCCTTTGAAAGAACAGGTGCTCCCCCAAAGGAAATGTGGTAGTTATTTGCCATTTTCCTGTTCCAACTCCCCATGGTAGAAGCCAGAAAAATACATTCCCAGCGGCCCTCGGGCCAGGATGCAGAAATCTGACCTGGGCCTGTGATCAGATGTGCTTGTGGGACTCTGAATCTGAGGAAGTGGGGGTTCTTGTGGAAAGGGGGCGGGCAAGGATTCTTGTTCAGGCAGTGGCAGTGGTGGGGGCCTGGGTCTGAGGCACCGGGGCTCAGCCGCATGGGGTCTGCGTCCTGTGGGTAGCGCTAGGGTATTCATAGGGCCTGACCCTCAGGGTGGCCTCAGGCTTCGTTCCTGCTATCAAGTCCATGCTTGAGTGTCCATCTGGACCCCTGCGATCTTTTCACAAATCCCTTTCCGGCTTAAACTGGCCAGCAGGGCAGGTGGTCTCTTGTAAGTAAGAGCAGGATGATACCAGGAGCAAAGAGCTAAAGCTCTTAAAGCCTGTGACCCATGGCCTGTGAGCTGAGCAGGGAAGGAGGCAGGTTTTCCTGCTGGGGGCCACCCCCGGGATCTCAGGAGGCACAGTGGCATCAGCAAGCGACAGGTTTGAGGTTGTGAATGCCTTTGTGAATACAGAGCCTGTCCACTGGCCATCCAGCAGTCCCTTAGAAATAGAATACGAAATGCTGTTGACACATTTACATTTTAAATGAGACAATCAAGTCGAGGGGCCTTGGCCTATCTTTCATGTAAGGCCTTCAGGCTCTAGTGAGTTTCTGGGACTGTGTGGTGAACGCAGGGTGAAGGTCTCCCTACAAAGTGTCAGGATTGGCACGACAGCACTTTCCTGGGGACAGTCCCTGAGGTGAACGGGAGCTGGGGGGTGGCTGCCCATTTCCGGTTGGTGCAAACGCCTGCATTCCAGAACAAGGCAGTCGGCACTCTGGAGCTTGGTCTGCTTCTGCTACAAAGGGTTGAACATGTGGTGTGTTCTCTAAGAATATCCTCTAAAATCCATTCCCATATTTGCTGTAGGTAGAGGGAATTTTCCCCAGACGCTAACATATGGTTTGTGCTGCTATCGCCAGCCAGCTTGGGTCTCTGTTTTTCTTGGATCCGCAGCGTCACACAATTCTAGGGGAACTGTGGTCCTCCGTGTGGTTCCCCATGGCCATCCTAACAAATGACCACAGATGTCAGTGTCTTAAAACGACAAATTTTTATCCTCCCATTCTGTAGGTCGGAAGTCTGCTGTGGGTCTCACTGGACTAAACCCTGGTGTCAGCAGGGCTGTGTTCCTTTCTGAACAATCCGTGCCTAACAAGGCGAGCTTCCAGAGGCTGCCCAGGGTCCCAGCGTCCCCAGGCCCCTCCTTCCATCCTCAAAGCTGGGAGCTTTGGGCTGAGTCCCTCTTGCTGGGCCATCTGTCCTCTCCTCTTTATTGACTCTCTTCTCCCCTTCTGGTCTTTGTGATTCCATTGGCCCTGCCTGGATAACAGGCTATCATCTCCGCAGCTCAGAGTCAGATGTAATGCCATCTACAACCTAAATGCCCCTTCTCCATGTAACCTACCATATTCGAGGTTCCAGGCATTAGGACGTGGGCATGTTTGGTTGAGGGGCCTTATTCTCCCTACCACATCCTGGGTGCTTTAGGCAGGTGTGAATCACGGCAGCCCTGCTGATGTTGGGAGGAGCTATCCTGATCATGGTTAGCATGTTACTGGATGAAGGCATACCACAGATGGAGAGCTCTTTCGTTTAATGTTTAATAACTTTAATTTTCAATGTACA
This sequence comes from Callorhinus ursinus, assembly GCF_003265705.2. Taxonomy (NCBI): domain Eukaryota; kingdom Metazoa; phylum Chordata; class Mammalia; order Carnivora; family Otariidae; genus Callorhinus; species Callorhinus ursinus. The sequence continues at coordinate 88,129,778 of NW_027397065.1, read as the reverse complement.
GAGAAGTAGCAAAGAGGATACCGAGTTCCCAGGCAGTTTCCCCCCAGCATCCTCTCAGGCACATTCATGGTACAGTCATGAAAACTACTCACGCTGGTCCACTCCTGTTAGCTAGATTGTGGACTCTGTCAGATTTCACCCGTGTTTCTGCAAATGTCTTATTCTGTCCTGTGACTGAATCCAGGACCCGAGCAGCAGGTCGCAGTTTTATCTCCTTGGTCTAGTCGATCTATGACAGATCTTCTGTCTTTATGCTCTTGACACACTCAGAGAGTGATGGTCAGGAATTTTGTAGAATGTCCTTCAAATTGGGGTTGTCTGATATTTCCTTGTGATCAGATTGAAGGTATGCACTTTGAACAACACCACACCTTTCAATCTAGGTTTTGTGAACATTTAGATGTTTGCTTAGCCTTTGTCACAACCTCCCACAAGTTACTTGTCCCTTTGGATTATCTCCCAAACTTTTGCCTCTTGTAGGACCTAACTGTTCATAATCTGCCAACTCAGATGAGCCTTTCCTCCAGCGCAATCCTCGGGCACACACACAGGGCATGGCTGCAACTCAAGACCCACGTCAAAGACCACAGCTTCTGAAGGTACCTTTTCCCAAAAAAATTTGTTGGGCTGTTACTTCTATGCTCTGATTCATTCTAATCTTGATTTTTCCCCCACATTCTGGACCTCTGGGTTCATGCCTTCCCATTTTCTGAGCCTGGCAAGTGACCCCAAGGTGCGAGTTATCATTGGTGATACCAGCCTGTCTCTGGCTTTGCTCGTCGCCTTCGGCTGATTTGCCAATCACCTGTCACACGTGCTGTTGCTGGCGAAGCCGTGGTCTTGCTGCTATCCTCACTTTCCCTGGGGGAACTCGGTCATGCCTTTGCTTTTTGCTCATATGATGCCTAGATAAATAAATAAGTAAATCAATAAATAACCTTGCTAATTGCCCTGCTGACATCAGAAACAAACCACCTTCCTCGGCTGTAGTCTAACAACTACAACTACCTTTTGTCCATCTTCAGGCAGCTTTTAATTCCAAATACTTTGCCCTCGCTCAGGTCTCTAAATGGATCTCTGCTACACGGCCCATGGAAAGGTCAAATAGCATCTTTAACTCACTGCCCAACTCCTTCCTCTCCTGTTCACAATTTACCTGGGACCTGACACACGCAGCTTCTTCCTCCTCACTGTCCTTCGCTCTGCCACCTTCCCTCTGTCCAGGGGCTCTGTCCCACTCTGTACCTTCCTCAGGGCCCAACCTGAATCAGCGGTCTCCTCCTCTGTCCTTGAAAGCCGCTTCTCTGCCCCTCGTGCAGACTTTCTCTCAACAACAAAGATGCTAACTCCTGCTCTGTTCCACAGAACGTCTTTAGTCCACCAGACACCCCCACTCCTTCTCACCGGGTCTCCAAAAACACAAAATCACATGAGCCTCCAGGCCCCCACTTCTCTTCATTGCTTGTATTAAAATCTGACCTCATTCCTTCCAGGCCACCAGAGCTCTTCAGCCCAATCACTACAAGTCATGACTCTTTGCAGTTTTGCTTGGGATGACCATGGCATCTGTCACCCACTCCAGTTCTGTCTTCTCTTCTGGCCCAACTGTTCTGCAAATGCCAGAAGAGAGATTTCTAAACGAGAACCTGCCAGGTCCCTCCCCTGTCTCAAATCTTTGAGCTGGACTCCCCATTTCCTTCGGGGTCAAAGCCAAGTTTCCTAGGATGGAGCATATGACTTACCTCTTGCCACAATAATACTTCATGACAAAATGTCACCAAACATAGTGGCTTTTTCATGTGTCATGGAAGAAATCTCTGTTGGTTGGCTACCCATCCATATCCATCTTTGCCTGGCCTCAAGAGTCTTTCTCCACCCTGGAACCTCTTCACCAAATGACGTCTGCATCCTGGATACGTCATCGGCTCTGTTCCCTCTGTTGTTATATACATATGCTTTCTGCTGCCCGAAGAAATTTCTCCTGGAAGCGCCCCATTTGCCTCCCTAGATCCAGCACTGATGTCTCTCCCTCTGAAAGCACCCTTACCTTCCAGGTTGGATTCAGTGCTCACCACCCACATTCCCGTCTTACCGCTTCCACCACTCTCTGAACACTTTTTTTTGGGTGAATATTTATTTATTCTTATTTTCTCTCTTCCAGCAGCTTGTAAGCTCCTTGAATTCAAGATGTTTATTCTTGGTTCTTTGTATAAATCAAGTTCATCCTATATGCTCCATAAATATTTGTTGAATCAATGAATGGGTGTTTGTATGGATGATTGCTTCTGGGCAGCATTTCATTTTCAAGTTCCTGCTGTGAAATTCTAGAACTTTACATAATCATATTTTAAAAACCTCTTAAAAAAATCACACACACATTCAAAGCCATTTACAGAACAGTGATTTTCTTCTATCTACCTTTTATGACCATCCTTGCTTCCTTTAATAGCTAAGTTAATCTAGAGTAGAATATTGTATGTCTCCTCACATCTTGGATCATTTTGATTTACTTTCTTTCAACAATGTCTATATTAGGTGACAATTACATGGAAGTCTTGTTATTCTTGGATTTTTGCCTCAGGCAAAGAGCAACTATTTTTCACCTATAAAAATGAGCTCAAAATAGATTACTTATTGCAACCCCCGTATTAATTCAAATATCATCCAATTTTGACTTAGTGTATTTCAGAACCTATGTGAATAATTTTATTATTCTGAAAAATGAAGAGTATACTATTCCTTCATCTGATCCCAACTGGTGCTAACTGAATCACACAAACTTTGATCTATCAAACTCTGAAATTTGCTCATGTACAGATGAAGGGCTTTAGGAATGTAAAATTAACAAAAAAATACACTAGAACAAATATGTGGACTTTAAACGTGACCAGAAGTCTGAGTGGCATTAGCAATTTATTAATTCATGTTCAACTAGAAATTTGAATTTGTATTTGTCAAATATGAAAGAACCACATTAACTTTTTAGGGTTTTGTTTCTTACACTATATTCATTCAACACCCAGTTTTGTAGTATCAACTTTCTTTTGGCACAAAAGCCAAACCCTGTAGGTCTTTTCTCATACGGTCTCACTGCGATGAGTAATAAACACAATATGTTCAGCTCTAGGTGTGCTTCCAGTGGTCCTTAGCTGGAAGATACTGGCAGCATTTAACAGAAAACCCCAAATAATAGTGACTTAAACCATGAGGGCTTCTTTTCTCTGGAGAAGTTAGGGGTGGCAGTCCAGGCTGGTGTGACAGTGCCTGCATGCCATCAGGGGCCAGTCTCCTTCTACTTGGTTACTGTCAGCATGTGGTTCTTATCACCACGTCTGACTCATGGTCTAAGAGGCTGCTGGAGCTCCAGCTATCATGTCTGCATCCTATGCAGCAGGAACAGGAATAGGGAGAAGGGAGAAAACTTTCTTTAAGAAGACTTCCCAGAAATCTTCCACACATGTTCACTTCTATTTTATTGACCACAAACAATTTAGTCATGCAGCCACACCTTATTGCAAGGGCAGATGGGAAATGTAGCCTTTTAGCTGGGCACATTGTCATCCCAAACAGAGTTAAGATTCTGTTCCTATGGGAAAAGGGAGGGAGAGATATTAGGAGGACAGAAGTCATCTCTATCACAAAGTGTTTCTGCTTCTTTGTGGCCACAGCCCCTTCTTTGACTCAAACTGTCCATGGATAATAATTGCTCCCGTGGGTTAAGTGTCCACAGTTCTTAAATGACCCTTCAAGGAGCTTTGTGGTTTGGCCCCAACCCGTGTGGCCAGTTTGGAGTCAGAATGTTCCTGCCAGGCTGGCTTTCTTGCCTCAGGACTTGGACACCTGCTACTGGCGGAGCACCCCCCCTTCTTCGTCTCTGTATGTGCCCCTTGTTGTCCTGGGCCCCACCAAATCCAGGGCCACACCATCTACCTGTTACTGAGCAAAAGAAACCCCAGTGGGGCAGGGGCTGTTCTGAGCACTGGGGAGAGAGGAAGGGGAAAACAAAGTCCTTGCTCCTCTGCCATGTTTATTCCATAAACACATGAAAAAAATCTCCCTTTCATGTGCAGGGGGTTGGGGAGAAGGGGATGAGCCCAGAGAAAAGTGAGATCGGCATTGCAGAGAATCTACAGTGCCAGGACGGGCCCTCAGCAAGAGCAGATGGTCCTCGGGGTTGGTACGGAATCGCAATATGGCCAGATCCAGGCCCCTCTGGACCCCTGGGCCCAATGTGCCTTCTCCTCCAATCTTCTCTTGTTTGTTCTGAACAAGGAAGGATGGATAGAAGCTAACGGGATGGGGTTGCAACTTTAGAAAATGTCTGTGGAAAGCCTATGGAGAAAGTGACATTTGAATGTGACCCTCAAGAAAGGGAAGGGAAGAGCCTTGTGGGTGGTGGGAAGAGTATTCCAGTCTGAGTGAAGAGCTGTGCAAAGGCCCTGAGGTCTGCACTTGATTGCCACATCCAGGGAACAGGAAGGAGGCCAGAGTGGCTGGAACAGAGAGTTTGGGAGAGTGAGTAGTAGGAGATGAGAAATGGAGGTGATGGGGTCAGGTCACATAGGGCCTTGGGGCGTGGATGAGGACTTCAGATGGGATGGGAGACTACGTGTGTGTGTGTGTGTGTGTGTGTGTGTGTGTGTGTGTGTGATGATCAGTTTGTGTCTATTGCTGTGTCTTCCTCTAGCAGAAGAGCTCCTACCAGATAGAAATGTTAAACCCCAAATGAATTCTTGGGGTTGGTTTGCATTTTTTCCAGCGTACATTGTTTTTTTGTTAAAGATGTATTCTTCTTTACTCAGATTTTGGGAGTATGGGATTATCCTTGTCATTAGAGTGTGTTGCCTGGAAGGCTGGTTCCACATGACAAGCCGTAGACAGAGACCATGGGCCACCACGGGTTGACACGAAGGGTGAGACTGATCTCACAGTGATGTTCAGAGGTCAGTGGACCCATTATAGATTCACACTTTGCCTAGTTCCTGTTCTTTGTGTTTAGGTCTTCTACTCAGATAACCCTTACCTCGTCCCCACCCCAGAGATTCAGAAGAAAGCTGGACAAATATTATGGAGGAGACATGTAAGATTGTGTGTCTCCACAAACCACAAGATCGAATCACAGCTTACCTTTGCTCCAGCAGGTCTGAGACCACCTTAGCCCAGGTTCCCCAGCACAGCTGGCCACTCAGGCTCTTGGCAGTGAGTGCACGTAATGGAAGACTCCGATCCTTCTGTAGCAGAGGGGCCAGGCAGTACGGGGAGTACCCACAGGGACAGACGGCCAGGGTGCAGACAGAAGCGGGACTTGCAGAGAGCTTCTTAGTGGTTGTTCTATAGGGTCTCGGGCCCATTAAGGTTAAATCATGAAAATTAGTATGGGGGAGGCGAATTAGCACAACAGCAGATGCATGAATCAGGAAGCAAATGGGAAGGCTCAAACAGGAAAGGATTTTCTCTTGAGTGTCTCAAAGAATTCCATCCATTAATCATCAGCCCTCCCGGGGCAGGGACGGTGAGATTTCTGTGGCAAATATCTGAAGGCCACATGTGGAGGAGCAGAAGGCTCCAGTGTGGACTGGGGCGGCAGCTGGGGTGTGTGCTCCCTGCCAAGGTTACCTGGCGGCTGAGACCCAGACCCTGGAGCCTCGCATCTGGGGCCTGCCTTCCCCGGGGTGGCTGGACTTGCAGATCTTTCTGAACAGAGCACCTACTGACAAGGACGAGGTCTGAGGATCAGTGTAGTGTGAAGGGAGATGGGGCCACACCCAACCTAACTGACTCCAGCCCATCCCAGCTCCTGGCTCAGTACCACGGACTCGAAGATTGTGTGGTGCACATTCATTCAATCTTAGAATTTGCTTTTTTAAAAATTTATATCCATAGCATGACCTTCTGACTAAGATTGCAAATAACTACTTGTCAACATGGGTGAATTTTCAGGAAGGCGTTGTTCTTGATGCTCCAGAGATGGGACTGTGTCACTGAAGGAGCCAGGGGATGCTCGCCACATGGTCAACGTCCCTGCAGGTGTCTCCCTGGATCCGTGCTGCTGGATGGCCGGGGTGGCCGCCGCACTTGGTGTGTGAGCCTCCGCGGTGAGGTGTCACCGTGGGCCAGATCGGGGATGGGGCGTTTCCAGCTGGCTTAGGCATCTTCGTGTGGAAAAGGTGAGCCATTCACATCTCTGTAAAGAACCCTGGATGCTCGTCCTGGCCTGGTACCCCACGGCTTTCACACACCAGGTGGAGATGCACCAACGGGACAGGGCTGACCTGCTCAGGGCTTTGGCGACTGCTTTGTGTCGTTTTGAATTCTGTTAAAAGCCAGAATTAACATGCCCCTTGTGTCCTGAAAATGTAAACAAGATAAGATTTGTCTGGATTTGAGGAAATGCAAATTTTACATGCATTTAAAGCAGTCTACAAATAATATATGAATATGCACATATAGAGTCTTAATCTTTATACATATTGTATTAACTTCGTGTGTTGTGTAACAAATTACCACAAACTTTGGGCCTTAAAAACAATGCCCTGGGGGCACCTGGCTGGCTCAGTTGGAAGAGCATGTGACACTTGATCTCCTGGTCGTGAGTTCAAGCCCCTCGCTGGGTGTAGAGATGACTCGAAATAAATAAATAAATTAAAAAACAATACCCCTTTATTACCTCACTGTTTTCTAGCTGAGTAATCTAGGCAGGTTGGGCTGGGTTCTCTGCTCAGTGACTAGCAGGCTGAAATCAAGGAGCTGCCCAACAAGATTCTGAGCAGCGGCCTGGCAGGGAAGAAGGCCTTTCCAGGCTCCTTTGGGTGTTGGTCGAGTTCAGTTCCCTGTGGTTGTAGGACTGAAGCCCCTGTTCCCTTGCTGGGCATTGGCAGAGTTGTCTGATCCTGGGGTCCAATCAGCTGCATTCTGGTTCTGGCACAAGGGCCCTGTTTTAAAATACAGCATATTAATATAAAATCTGAGGTTCCATTAGACCATCAGATCAGAAGATAATTTCTATTGCAAAGACAGCTTGTTTCTCATAGGTTCCCTTGAGGCGAGGGTGCACAGGCAGGCCACACGGGGAAGCTGCAGGGTCAGCCAGGAGGCAGAGGGAAGGAGGGGAAATGTGGGGGCAGAGCCTTTATTGCAGTTTCCAAGGGACGGAGGGGTGAGTGTGCTCAGGATTGGTTAGCTCACATCATTTCAGGACTCTGGGCCATTGGGGCTGCCAGTAGCTATCTGGTGTCTGGCCCTGGGGTGGTTAGGGCCAGTGGGTCATGGCCCAGAGTGTGAGAATCTCATGGAATAGGTTGGGCTGTGGGCTCTGGATCAGTTGGCTTGCATTTAGAATGTGATCTTCAGATGAGTTGTTTACCATCTTTAGGAATGATCTAATTCTAGGAGGGTGGTCCCTCCAGGGTCAGCAAGGCATCAACACACTGAAAATAGACGTAGTTAATACAGCCCCTCCATCCCCCCGCCGGAGGCAGCCATGAGTGGTGCCCTTTCATGCTTTGATGGTCTCTGACCTTCCCTTCTGCCACCAGCCAGAGAAAACTCTGGGCTGTTCGGGGCTTACCTATTAGATTGAATTTGCCTGGATAACCTCCCTTCTGACTCACTCAAACTCAACTGATTAGGGACCTTAATTACATCTGCAAAATCCCTTTTGCCATGTAACCACTGCAGTCGCGGACACCACAGCTCACTGTCCTCTGGATGAGGGGGAAGCTTGAGGGGGAACACCTTAGAATTCTCCCACATATAAATAATGAAAGTAGTGTCTCCTCTTTGAAGAACATTTAGAAAACCGGAAATTTACACAAAGAAAAATAAAAATCACTCATGATTTCATTACTATTAATATATTTCCTCTGAGGTTTTTTTTTTTTTTTTTTTTTTTTTTTTTTTTTTTTTTTTACTGTCCATTTTCACAGTTAAAAATGTAATATGCTCTGGGACGCCTGGGGGGCTCAGTCGGTTAACTGTCTGCCTTCGGCTCAGGGCAGTGATCCCAGGGTCCTGGGATCGAGTCCCACATTGGGCTCCCTGCTCAGCGGGGAGACTGCTTCTCCCTCTCCCTCTGCCGCTCCCCCTTCTTGTGCTCTCTCTGTCAAATAAATAAATAAAATCTTTAAAAAATGTAATATGCTCACAGCTGTGAGTCCTTTTGAATTTCATAAAAAGCCTCCATATTATAAGTTCTTTATAATAATAATTGCTGGCAACTGCAAAGTAAACATGTACTAACTATCCCCTTAATATTGGATATTTAGGTTATTTCAAAGTTTAATATTTATGACTATTTCCTTAGGAGAAATTCCTAGAAATGATATTACCGGATCAGACGGTATAAACACTTTAGGTCTCCTGATTTCTACTCCCAACAGCAGAATCTGATCTCTATCTACAGATATGTAAAACTCTTCCTTCCTGTCTCCTTCTTTTGCTTCCACGCTCTCTTCCATTATTTATGTTTTCATTTGTATAATATGAACATAGAAAATATATTCTAGTCTCACTTCTTTTACTTCCAAAGAGATAAAAAGTCGTTCATCATTCGCACAATACCACTTGGTTATGACATGCCCTGGAAACCTGTTGGAATACTTCTCATCAATGGACTTAGTAAGGAATCATCAGAGATGGAGCCCATCTAAATGCCTGGATTTATAGCAGCCCAAGGAAGGCTTAGAGCACTGGTTTTGCTTTTAACACCCTTTTCTCTGGTCCCCAGGATCCCTCTGTACATCCAGCAAATTTCACTGTGGAATCTCGCACAAGTCAGCTCTGAGAGCAATGTCCCCACTGTTGCTTCATTAACCCCCATCTCTCCATTGTTCATTCCTTTGTCAGCCACCTTGTAACTTTCCAACGTGACCACCAGGTGAATTAAGAATCCTTCTCCAAACAGGTGCATGGATAAGAATTTGTTTCTCCCACAACCCCCCCACCCCCGATTCTGGCAGTATTTAATTATAGTAGGAGACTTGTTTGCCATTCTGACTCTATTTAGGGTATTCGTAGGAGGGCTTTTTAAATCAGTGATCCACAGACTCCTAGGATCAGAGAAGACAGTAAGGAGGTCTTTGAACTATTTAACAGGTATTTCCAACAACTAAAACACATTTGCTTGGATAGAAGTATGGAAATCCCTACAGTGTGAAGTTTCACTGTTGACTAGAATTATAGCAATTTGATGTGCCTAACTGGTTTTTTTAAATAGATTGATGGCTATATATGGTATTTATGTAGTATTTATCTATGATACATATAAGTGGGAAAACAATTTTTCATTACTTTATAAAGATTTTTTAGAAGTCTCTGGATATGCGGTTTCCTAGAAGTTCAGAAGGTTGGCTCTGATAAAGAAAGTCCCCTCTGCACAGAGTCAGCCTGAGATGTTCCAGAAGAACCTTCTTAGAAAACATTCTCACTGTATGGAGTCCCTACCTCCTAAAGACTTCATTATGTGGAAGCTGCAAGGTGTAGCTAGAGATGAAAACCTTGGTGAAAACCTAGAAAATTGGTAGTAATAACTAGCAATTCATTAATTAAGCTCCTTTCCCCTTCAATTGTCGACTGTTTTCATGGGCCTTTTTCAGAAACTTCCGTGGCTCATTACTGTTACTAGTCCTCCCAGCAAGAGGCTGTGTTTTGAATTCACCACGTATGTCTGAATAGCACACATTTTTTTTTCCATCTCCAGCAGGAGTTCAGTCCCATTAGCTGTTGAGAACTATTGACAGTTCTCTTGAAGGTCCCAGCTGTTACTTATGCTAAGATTGATCAGTACTCCAACACAGAAGGGTGAATGGCCACACGTTTAATTGACTTAAGGTAGTTTTCCATAGCTTAGCCTGTTTCAGATCCTACCATGGAAATCTACTTTACCTAAGGGTCTTTGAGACATGCGCTTCATGCTGGTCCAAGGTGGGGGTGCATGAATACAGGACATCTCTTGCTTACCCCTTCATGGATCTTAGATAAAACCCAGTGCTCTCCTCCTTGCCAGACATAATTTTTATATTGTTCTAAATTGTGTCACAGCAAATTATTTTAGGCTGAAAATCTTAGAGGACCAGTAATTAATATCCCTGTCTTTCCTCCCTGCATGGGGAGCCCATTGGGAAATAATATTGGTGCCCAACCACTGGGGACCAAACTTCATTACCAATAATCTTTTTTGAATTTTTTATGAATTATACTTTTTTGAAGTTGGAATATTTTAAAGGGTTTGGCTACATTATATCATTGTAACTGGTGTAAATTTACAATGTGTCCCTTTTTTCAAAATGGACTAAATCAAATCAAGTTTCAATGAGATGGAATAATGAAAAGCTGTTTCTGAATCTTTGAAGTGGTTGTTTTTGTTTTTTTTTTTCTTGGTGTTGCTCAGTAATGTACTGAGTAATTGTATGTATGTTTTTTTTTTTTTTTTTTTTACTTTTTGGTAACCTATAGCATTTTTTCAATAGAATATAGTTTTTATTGAATGTAACACCCCTTAATTCTACTTATCCACTCACCTGGTCACTAAGTTTTCCTCCCTGGTGGAGACCCCTTACAGCAGGGTAGAGAACAGACTAGATTACATACTTTGTGCAGGCAGGCAGAAAGTAAACAAAGGAGAAAAGAAAGGGCCTTTTTAGGGCACCTGGTTTCTCCTCTCAAGTTTACCAATAACAGAAACCAGTTCACCTTCCCTGGGGTGGAATGAGACGGGTGGGTCTGGGGGGGCAGGACTTGCGGGTGTGGGGGCAGAACTGGTACTGCCACGGAGCTCCCTCTGTGTAAACACAAGGACAGGAGGAAACGCGGCGTTCCCGACAGTCTTCAGGAGGGGGTTTGTGGAGCAGCCAGTTAGGGGTGTGTTTTTAGGAAAGCATGTGGAAGTTTTTGTCTATAAACACAGCTCTCACTAAAAGCTGACTTTGTGAATTTTCTAAGGTCTTAGCGTTTTCTGTTTCTCTTATCCTGTAAGCCTTGTGGCTATATTTTACTCTTTACTGGTCACACCAGCACATGGGAGAGGGGATTAGTCAGACTTTGCTGTGATAATGTTGTAGATCTGAGAAATCCAAGTACCGATGGTTCCCAGGAGGAAAATCCTTTTCTTGCCGAAGGAAGCGTGAGTTGGCTGCTATTTGCGGGGCTTGAAGGCACTTGGCTCCACGCTGCTGGGTCCATTTCTGCCCTGGTGTTTTCTCGCTCTGGAGCGGTGGCCCCCGGGACGTGTTTTTCTCACTGTGGAGGACAGGGCTGAGCATAAAGTCATGTGGTGTCCTACGCAGCTCTCACTTCCATCACGCCTGCTCGCCTTCCATCCCCCAAAACAACTCATGTGTCCATGCCCCACATGGAGAGGGGGCAGGAGAATGAATATTTGCTGAACAGCAATGCAATAGATCACACCAAAACTTCAGCAGGCAAAAAAGGAGGTAGGCAGGGAGCCTGTTTGGTGACCCCTTCCTTAGTTGGGTGTCTCCTCTCTTGATCTGGAGTCAGGTAGAACCATGCTTGACTCGTGGCTGCAGACCTGTGAGCTGGACTCCATGACTCGTGAGCTGTGACTGACAATAGCCCAATAAAGTCACAGGGGAAGAGAACGCCACCTGCAGACAATGGCACGCGTTTGGGATAGTGAAGGTCCACCAGCACAAGGAAGGAGAGGAGCCTGAAGAAGTTGTCAGGGGAGAGGACTGTGTATGCACGGACACACTGATCTCTTCCTATGAGGGGAAGCAAAACTTGTTTATTAATTTATGCAAAAGATCCCAGAAGAGGGACAAGTTCACGCACTGAAGAGAGCAAGAGGTGGGACCCAGGTCTGCTGTCCAGTGACGATGTCATTAATGAGTGCACTGGGGTTGTCCCCACACCCCTGTGGTTCTCCCCAAAAGGAGACAATGACTGGTGGGGGGACAAGGAAGGAAATGGAAGGAGATTTCTGAATGTAGGCAGAAGGGAAATCGTCCCAGTGCGGGGCTGGGGGCTGCAGGTGGATGTGAAGTGCAGGGCTGGGGGCAAAGCAGTAGTGGAGAGGGAGAAGCTCAGGACAGGCGGACGGCAGGGCACTGTTTGAGATGCGGATAGTGACTTTCCTGAGACCCCGGCGTCCATCTCTCTGCATTTCCCTCTCTACACTAGCCTGTGTGTAGAAGCTGGGAGGGTGGACCGGAGACCCAGGGGCCCCCAGAGCGGAGGGTGAATGCGTGGGTCTAGACATTCATTCGGCAGCCTCTCACCTGGGTGTGGAGGGCAGGAGGCTGGCGGGAGTCGTGGTCAAAGTGGGGGGCAAGGGGGGGCTTTGGGCAGGTGCACTGACTCTGCTCCCAAAGCCCTCAGTGTGAAAGGCGGGCCGTGGTGCTTCCCTCCAGCGTTCAGCTGTCGCTCTGTGGGGCTACACAATTTGCGGGGCTCAGTGCAAAATGAGGGTGCAGGACCACTTGCCAAGATGATGACAGCAGAACCTTAAACCAGGGACAGGTGCTGCAGAGGTCGCGTGTCCCCACTCCCTGGTTTCAGCCCACACACGTCCGATGCCTTGCCGCCCCTCTCCCTTCTGCATATGCCACCTCGTCCCTCCTGTGTTGTTCCTCACCAACGTCCATTCTAGAATCAAAAGCCATTTCTAAGCCAATTCTTTCTGCTTTCCAAGGACTCCGTTCCAATTTCTGGGAGCACACTTATTTTTCATGTTTAGACTATAGATTATGTAAGGTTATTAAATGCAGAAATGAACGAATGAATGATTAATGAGCTTTGAAGAGTCATATCCTATGAAATCAACCCGAGAAACCCCGCCCACAGGACACCCACGTGGGAATGCGGCTCTTTTCTGGAACCAGAGGAAACATCCACATCCCTCTCAGGTTGAGAAAGTATAGCTCTGACGGGCTGCTGCAGTTCATTCATTAACTCATTCATGCCCGACACACGCTGCAACATGGTCATTTCCTTTTAAATCTTGGAAAAGTGAGTTGATATTTACTTAAATCTTTTTCCTTTGGTTTCTTTTCCAAAAGATTTGCTTCTGTTTATAAGAAAAGATACATGAGGGGTGCCTGCGTGATACCATTGTTGAAGCATCTGACTCTTGGTTTTGGCTCAGGTCTGACCTCAGGGTTGTGGGATTGATGCAAAGCATGGGGCTTTGCACTCAGTGTGGAGTCTGCTTGGGTTTCTCGCTCCCTCTCCCTCTGCTCCTCACCCCACCCACCTCAAATAAATAAATAAATCTTTTTTTTTTTTTTTTAAGAACAGATAAATGAAGCTGAGTCACTCAGATGAAGACAAAAGTTCAGGATCATACTGCAGGAGGGTTGAAATGAGGATACAATTTCATATCCTTCAAATAAAGGATCATAGCGTTCCCATTGAACATTAGATTTGGAGAATTTCTTGGTAGCAAAAACAAAGCCTGGGGCGGTGCTGTTTTATGGATTTCTAACTGTTAGGTCATGTTCAGATTGGTGCAGACAGGTGCCCCATAGAGGCGCCATGGATGGATGCACCTAATCTCGTCTAGACAATCCATGCTTCTCCACAAGGACTCCAAGGGAAGCAAGAGCACCCAGCACAGAGCTTGGCAAAGAGACCCTTTTCTTCCTTGAGGCATCAGCCCGGATTATTACCAGGAATTCCTGAGAGCAGGTTTGGCCCAGAGGAGAGCATCTTCCACTGAGGCCATGTGGGCACCACAGCCCAGAACCATGCATGGAGGAGGCTGTGACAGAGCCTCCCGGCAAGAGCCCATGCCTGAATCTTGGGTTCCTGGCTTCCAGTTGGGAGAAAAAGGCCCCCCTGGACGACAGGCAGAGCAGGAGAGAATCTGCCGGAATCCTGATTAGGACAGGTCTGCACCATCCATGAGGGCCTTTTCTGGCTGATGCCCTGGAAGCTCACACTGGCCGATCTCTCCTCGCTAGTTTTAGGTAGGCAGACAGGGGGAGAGGGAGTCTGGCCCAGGAGAGACCCTGTTTGTTTTGTAATGAATAAAGTCAGAGAGTATATTACTGAACTGTAGTCTGCAGTCTGGGAGGCTTATCTCTGGGGAGATGAGCTAATGTCATCCAGCTGTGTTGCTTCTCAGCCTTCCAGGTCAGTTCAAAGCCAGAGCTTCCAGAACCTCGTGTGATGAAAGGCCAGCATGTCCCTGTGTACCCCTATGTCTTTCTCACCTGAGCAAGTGACAGACACAGTGAGGCTTTGTCAGGAGTTGGGCAGTGGCTAATTTAGAAGCTCCGAGGGGAGATGTTCTGAGCTGTCATTTGAAGGGCATCCAAGGACTTGGATTTCAGAAGTGTAAGTACTGGTGTTTTATTGTCATATAAATTAAATGGACACATCCTTCCTCCCATGGAGCATCAGTCCACTAGATATGCTTGCTAATATGAGGGAGGGGGTGGGCAAAGTGGCAATTCCAGGTAAGACACCCAAAGGATGATGATGAAACTATTTTCATGTACGCCCTGGACAGTTAAGTGCTTTCCCTTCAAATACAGAGAATGATCTAAAATAAAATAAAGATCTAAGCAAAGTCATGCATCCACACTTTGAAAGACGTATGGGGTTAATAATCAAATTGTGTATGACCAAAGCAAAACAGAATAAACAAATGAAAAAGCCCAGCAGGCCCTTTTGAAATAGAACACATAATGGGACTTTCTTTGATCATGTTGAAACCACTGAAAATAAAAATAATATATTTATATATTATATAAAATAAATAACAACATAATATAATCTCTAATGTGTAATATAATATTATATTATAATATCATTATAATGTTATAATATAGAATGTCATATTTAAAAAAATAAATACCTTTAGGAGGTAAAGCCTTAGTGGATTTGAAAAACCCAAAGTAAATCATAGAAGTTTCAAGAACTAGCAGGCACTCATAATCTATCTGCCAGTAACAGTCCACGAAGCCAGGCAGCACCAGCAGGTGGTAGGGCAGCCCTTCAAAGTTAGCCTTCTCCCTCCTCCCACTAACTGGCCTGGTGATCTTGAGCAAAGGACTTAAGTGTGCCCCATCACTGTTATGGGTGAAGTGGGGATTATAATGTCACTTGCCCAATGGGACTGGTATGAAAAACCGGTGAGAACCTGACTCCTAGTCAGCTCCCCTGAATATAAGCCACTGAAGCTAAATTTAAACCAGTTCCAGAATCTGTCTACACGCTTAGAGACAAGGTTGTCTGAGGAATCCACTTGTTTAAAATGCATCTCTGCTTTACAACCTTCCAGCCAGAAACACATTATCGCATTCGGATTTTGAGCTATAACTTGAAATAGGCATTGTCTGCGGCCTTCTAACTGAATGGAGTCTGCTATTGGACAGCAAATTGTGGAGGATTATCAGATGTGCACGTTTAGGAAGAAATGTCCTGGGTCCATTTAGTGTAGCAGGTTAAAAAAAAAAAAGTCAGGAAATAAAATATCAAGTGTTGCCTTGACCACTTTTTGAAATCGAGGACTCAGCACTGAAGGCAGTAAGCCTCAGCTGCAAGCAAGCCACCCCGACATGACGTTTCTTTCTGATGCTGAGGGCTGTCTGGCTATTTTGAGGCTAGAGAATAAATTATCAATTGAACTGGAAATAAAATTCAGTGCAATTTAATAGGCTCACGTCTTACTGCTGTTGATTTTCTTCCTTTTGTTTGTTTTCCCATAAAAAAATACTCTATGCAACTGGCTTTACAGCCATCTGTTTGGAGCAGTTTGCAGAGATGCTAATAAAGGGAAAAAGATTTGTCATGTTACAGATGCTGACAACTCTTATGATTCTCGGGGGAACAAAAACTGGTTAAGAAACCGTCTTCTTTATTTATTGCGGTTTATTTGATGTCTAATTTATTCTTTTTTTGATGTGCACTCAAGATACTGGCTTACTCTGGCAAAGGGTGCAGACCTTTCTCAGAAGGGAGCAACTCGTTTCTGAGAGTTTTTGTTTTTCACCTCTTATAAATTTCTCATTTTGCTCAATAGGCCATCCTATTGCTGTGACCTCCTCTTTAAGAACATTTTTATTGCAGCTATGTTTATATATACAATCACATATAATATTATAATTATAGACCATAATTGTACCTGATACATAATAATATACTATATTTAGCATATTGTATATTTAGATATAATTTACATATTATGGATAATAATATCTATGATATATAATATTATTTATATAATATATACAATTCATATATTCTATA
The DNA here is from genome assembly GCF_003265705.2 of Callorhinus ursinus. Taxonomy (NCBI): domain Eukaryota; kingdom Metazoa; phylum Chordata; class Mammalia; order Carnivora; family Otariidae; genus Callorhinus; species Callorhinus ursinus. The sequence continues at coordinate 88,113,566 of NW_027397065.1, read as the reverse complement.
TAGTATATATTATATATATCATTTCATTGTGGAATTATATATATATATGATCTGCCATTATAACCATTGTTAAGCGTGCAGTTCAGGGGCCTAAATTCCATTCACAGTGCTGTGCAACCATCACGACTCTCTGTTTTGGAAAATATTTTATCACCCTAGCGGGGGCTTCTTTTTCTCCGAGACAAAATTCACCGTGGTTGGGTGCACGGGGCCTCCTCCGAGCGTTTTCCGGAGTAACCGAGGCAAAGCCGAAGAGGAGGTCCTTGTCCTGGGAGAGCGGGATAGCGACCCAGACAGGTGGGCGGCGGAGCTGCCTGGAGCCGCGCCGGGACACGGGCTGCCTCGGCCGTCAGCCCCTGCGCCGCGTTCTGAGCCAGACAAGGACTCCCCTGTCTGCAATGCAGGGTCCTGGTGGGAAACTGTGGGCTCATTTTTCCGAAGAGCAAGTCAGCTTTGTGACTTACCATAACCTTTTCTCTTCTCATGTGCCTTCTCTTCTCCCCAGCAGCCAAACAGGTAAAACCAAACGGCTTTCCCTTGCTGGTCTGGCAGCTGGCGCCCAAGAGCCGAGCGGCGCTGGACCCTCGACCGAGCTGCGTCCTCCCGGGGAGCACATGAGGTTCACCTGCCTGGGCCTCGTGCACCTTTCAGAGTGACAGGGAGGAGGTCCAAAGAAGCGACCTTGCTCTGCAAGGCCGATTGTTTACTTTTCGCCCAAATGTGGTTATAACCTCCCCCTTCCTCAGGGAGCTCCGTGAAGTTTCTAACAGAAACTCTAGGAGACCATCTGCCTTTTATTTCGTCAGTAAACAAACCTATTAAAAGTGCATTTCCCTCGTCGGGCCTACAGAATTTGAAATGCACACTGAATCAGTCAAAATCTAAATTATTTAAAAAAATAATTTAACCTCCGGACTCCTTGAATTCATTTAGTTCATTTAAAAATAAAAACAAGGCTTCAATAAGTATTTGGACATAATTGATGCTCAACTATAAGTTCATTTGATACTAATATCTCTTGCTAGGAGTCTTTTCTTCCCAGAAACTGTCTACATCTAGAAATTTTATATTATATAATATATTATATATCATTAATATACTATTACATATTATCTTAAATTTTATATTATATTATATATTATTACTATTACCATATTATTACTAATATATTATTAAAATGTTAGTGCTATTTGTTTTACTCAATCTTATTAAAGTAAATTCTGTAAAAAAAGAAAATTTAAGAGAGACATTTCCTGCCCACGGAGAACGGATTTTCTGGGCTTCACATATCAGCACAGGTAACTACGCATGGCATAACTCCAGGGAGAAACTTATCAAGCGTGTCCATGAATCTGCAGAGCTGATATTCACAAACTGTTATTGCTGGGAAGACAAATTTGAAGCTACTGGTAAACTTGAGATAAAACTCAGATGTATAAACTCTAAAGAGAAGAAGATATGCCCGAAATGATTACGCTGTATTGTTTTGGCTTCTGTTGTTATTCTGTGCCTTCTCTCCTATATCACTAGGATGGGCAGAGGGTTCAGGGGTATAGAAAAGTGTGTTTTGGGCTCAGGCATCTAGAGAAGGTACCAATAAAATCAGGAGAAACGTGGGAGCAACGAGGCACAAGGGCGTGGGGACCAGCTAGTCCCATGCTGGGAAGGGAGAAGGTTGGCACAGAGGGGAGCTGTCATCCATAGGGGGCCCCTGGGTGGTGTCAGTTGTCATCATGATCCCCAGATTCGACCACACCACCTCTTGGGAACAAAGATCCGTCATACTGGGCCCTTCAGCTCCTTCTCTGGCTGATTCGTGGTCATGAGCTGTCCTGTCCATCACCTGACTCAGGTGATGAGGAAACAGGGAAGGACAAAGGTGAACACATGTCCAGGGCGATAGTAGGGGGTCTGCAGGTTGTGACCTGGCATTAGAAGGAACAGCCTGTGTCAGGCTGATCTTCACACCCTAAAGGGCAGTGTGTTTGATACAATGTTACAACAGTTCCAACCGGCAGTATGGCCAATCAGCTGGTCCTGGGAGATTCTCTTTGCTTGTCTATCTTCAGCAGTGATGGGGGATGTGGGCCGTGCCCACTCTGTTATATGACCACTCACACCAGGGATGGCATCCCCAGAGTGCACAGTGCCCCTGTCAGTGGCTGCAGGAGCCTGCTGGAGAGGCTCGCCCGTGCTGTCACTCGGCACCCGTGACGGTGTGAAAACTAGCCCCACATCAGGACTCAGTGCAGGGAGATGGCTGAGGATTGTGGGATCTGCGTGGATGCCATTGCCTGGGGCCTCAACCTTGTGCCAACCGTGGCAGCTAATGGTGCAAGAGAGCAGAGGTTGTGCAGTGTTGGCGGGACTAGAAGGGCTGCCAACCAGAGACAAGGAGCTGAGCTGCCAGGTTTTCCTAGAGGGAAAGTTCCACTAGGGTGGGGTCATTCTGTGATTGTCTCCATTGTCCATTGACCCCATCCCCACCGGCATGGCCTGGGCGCCTCTCCTCCATGGGGAATGGACGTATATCCCAAGGCTGAGATCCTCTACGGCTTGTCTGGGTTTACGAAGGTTGTGTTTTTCATATGAAGTCATTTAGAGATATGTACCTAATTTTTCAAAACACCCAAATAAGAAACTCTGTGTCTTTATTGATCCTGTTAGAGTTCCCAGATTCTCCTAGCTATGGTGTGCATTATACCAAAGTGGAATTTGTTAGCCAGGCAGTAATAACACAACATCTTTGTTAACAAAGACCTTCAAAATTGGCCAGAGATGGTACAGAAGACCAAACATTTCACTACAGAAGTCCAATCGCAGTGAGTAAGGCTTGACAGCTCTGAACATTTGGGCATCGTTCTGTGTGGGGTGTGCATGTATGTGATGGGCCGTGCCTAGTCTGGGGGATAGGTGTACTACGGGGGTTAATAGTTGACATTTAGTTATTCCCACAAACCCAAACACTTCATATTTTTGGGTACAGTGAGTAACTAACTCTTGCCCAAAGCCTTCTGGGAAGAAAGTGGGATAAAATTGAACAAGCAACAATACTCACTTTTCCCTGAAACCTTCCCAGCTGTCAAAGAAAATAGTCCAACAAAAGGACGTTAAAGAAATATAAAGCTAACATTTCATAACTGAAAGGGACAGATTGAGTTGATTCAGTTTCTTCCAACACAGAATTCAGTAGGAATCGAACAGTTTTTGGATTTTAAGTCGTGTGATGGTTTCTAAGTGTAACAGACCCAGTCCTCTGTTCACCCCATTCTGTTCCTCTGTCTCCAGTTGGGTGTGGCCAAGATGGGGTCACAGGCTCCTGGGAACGGGTCACTGAGAGTTCTGGGGACCTCATTTCTGACAGATACGAGGCTGTATTTTCTTGGTTTTCATTTAATTTCTGTGCCTAGACCTTGCCTTCTGACTCGGGTGGTGTCTGACTTGGATGGTGTTTGACTAGGATGATGGGCGCCAGACTCACAACACCCTGTACCCTGAGCGGCCCCCTGAGGGAGAAGGGGGTTGTCATCCTGTTGCCTGAATCCAAGGTGACGCAGCACTGACTCCCAGGCAGGCCACGTGCCCCAGGCTTCAGAACTCATGGACCACACTAGGTCTTTCCTGGAATGAGCCAGGAGGCAAGTCATAGATGCTCAGTGTACCAGCTGCAGAGACCATAATGCACGGTTTTTGTTTGTACTGGATTTTGCATAGAGGTCACGCTCCATCTCAGGAAGGGCCATCCTTTGTGTGATGCAGAGAGCAGCTATCCTGACAAGCACAGCGAGGCAACCGTGGTGCTTCTGTGCAGGACAGCTCGGGGACGGACCTGCAGCAGCGTGCTGCTGACAATGTCATTGGAGCCTATCCCATGGGCACTATGCTGCTGCATTTCATAGTAAGATGAAGCCAACGTGAAAGACCCATAGCTGTGATAACAGGGAGGAGCAGATGCTGTTGTTACTGCCTGGGGCCATGGCCCTCCGTGCTCGCCTCCTGCCTCTGGGTGACAGGCAGACCCCACACCGGGGCAAGTGGATTGAACAAACTGTGACCCATTGGGATCAGTCTCATCTTGAATCACATGTTTCCATGTCAGAGCATATTCCTTGGATATCCCACTGTCCATAGCTTGGCAGTTATTTGGGGACATGTTGTCAAAGCTGCATGGGATTCCTAGACTAGCCGACTCGTGAAGGTAAAGGAACATAAGGAAATCACCCATTACCCTTCCCTTGATACAATAACTGCAATAACGCCTGAGTAATAATAGCCAACATCTGTTGAGGATTCCACGTGCTGAGCACTTCCCAAGGCTGGTCTCAATCCGTCCTCGTGGCACCCATGAGAGGGTCCCTATCAGTGTCCTTGCTTTGAGATGAGGATATGGGGGCTGGAGAGGAGGTAGCTTCCCTGAGTTCATAGCTCTCAAAGAGCAGGATGAGGGGCCACCTCAAATCAGCCCTCTGCTTGTCCAGCTGCTCACCTTTATCACTCTTTGATCGAAGCACCCCGAATGCTGGGGAATCTACAGTAGATACATGAAGGGACCTTCATTTCAGATTTTTGTCACACTTTTGCTCATTTGGGAGATCCTTAATTCTCCAGACTCTTTCCCAGTTGTCCATCTCTCCCTGCCCCACTCCCCCAGCAAGTTTCCCTTCATGGAAAGATTTAGGAATCCTATCTGTAAAGGAGGTGTTCCTTCAAAACTACATTTCTTCTCCTCAGAAACAAAACTCGTCCCTCTGCCCCAAGTTACATTTCCCTTCCAAGCCCACTTTCTTTCTTGAAGGAATTTACAGCATTTTCAGCCTGTGTTCCAAGTATTCATTTCAGTGATGGTCCCTGCTTATACAGAGAGGGTTGTATTACGTGTGGCTTTATCCAGTGGTAACACAGCCTGAAACATGCTGCATGCCCTTGAATAAGTGTTGACTTGAACCAATTCACCAGCTTGCACATTGGAGCATTTCCTACTGTATCCGAAGCCTATGTGTTCTACTGTGTGGAGAAGTCCTGAACAATCTCTCACCATGACCTGGATTTTCATATCGTTGAGGTTTTACTGTATTTGTACCGCTTTGGCTCTGAAAAATACCAAAACTAAGGCAATTTTGAATACCCGTGAAACAAATTGAGTAACTGGGAATCAGAAAGTACACGGCTCTTCTCCTGGTCCAGGCAACGTGGACATCCAAGCTGCCATCTCATTCTTGGGCATCTTTGGAAGATGCTACCGGGCCACTTGCTAGGTCAGGTAGGAGAATGCCCATGTTATGGTGTCATGGCTGGTCAACTCTGCTGTCAAGGGATTTCAGGGCTTGGGAAAGGCTGCAAAGATGAATGTGAAGGCAGCTGGTTTCCTCCACATAACTGTATCTTGAGAGGGTCCTCCTTGCATGCACACATGGGAGGTGTAGCGCCAAGGCCTGCCACTGAGCCCGGGGCTGGTGTCCCCTTGTCTGGTTTCCCCAGGAGCACAGCCACGCTGCATCTGATACAAATGTTAGGCACTGCCCACCTCCCACCTGTCCTTTCCTGGCTAAAACCCTCAGGCTGCAGAGCTACAGGGTGGGTAGGAGATGACACCTTACAAATTCTCCGTTGGATTCCCTGGACAAACAATTTCGGGTTTCTAGGGTTCAGTTAAGCGAGTGCCTGATTCTCTTAGGTCCAGGGATATTTCTTTAGTACTTCTCCAACTCGCCAAACTGCCAAACAAAACCTGGGAAGGCAGTAGCACCCTATGCGTGCCTCCTGCCCTGTCACTCAGTCTCTGCTCCCTCCCAAAGACCAGAGAGAAGTCCACTGCCCTGAGAAGCTCCTGGGCACCTGGCAGCCTCGTCCTTGTCACAGAGTTGCATGTCTTAGCACCTCTGCCTTGGTCTCTGGGAGAAACTTACCACATGCAATTTTGTACCGTCTTCCCAATGAATTGTGAGTTTTGTTAGTTTCCTTTTTCCTTTTAATTTTTCCCTCTTTTTAAAATGACAAGCCAGGAGGCAGCAATTTAGAAAGCCCATGAAAAATGTTTTTCAATCAAAGTTATTCAAAAGCAGAAATGCATTTGAAATAAATGGCTTTATAGAAACGTTTGTATAAAAAGGAAGAAAAGACACCGTTCATGGAACCAGGCATGGGCATTGATTAGAACCTGGCTGAAACCGGGGAATCCGGGTCACAGAGGGACATGTAGCGAATACACAGCCACCTCTCTGGCTGCGCTAATGTACCTGCAGTAATTCCTAACTGACTGAAAGGCAGAGAAGCTCTGTGCACTAGAGTGGGCTGGCATCAGGAAGTCTGGGTTTGCGTCCTCTGGTTTCCATGCTGCCAAATGGAAAGGTCCTCCCATGGTTCCGGCCTCCCTGCAGACCTTGTCCCAAGCTCATCTCTCAGAACGTGACCTCATTCTGTGAAGAATCCTGCTCACTGTCTTTGCTAGTGTGCCTCACCCTGATCAGTTTGGTATTTGAAAACATTATCTTGATCAACACTGCCTTTAGAGCACCCATTCATTTTTTTTTTTTAAAGTAGGCTCCATGCTACAACACGGGTTTTGAACTCATAACCCTGAGATCAAGACTTGAGCTGAGATCAAAAGTCAGATGCTTAAGTGACTGAGCCACCCAAGCACTCCTAGAGCAGTCATTCTTAAAGTGTTTTTAGAGCATGACACATTTGAAAATATCATGAGGCCTAGGCACCTTCTTCCCAGGAGAAGTGCACAAACTTACCAAGAACAGTGGTCACAGACCCCGCTTGAGATGAAGGGCCCTAATCTGCTGTGATCCCCATTCTGGGATGCCACAGCAATGTCAAGATGTTTCTGAAAGTCAGTATGAGGCTGAATTCAGGAGTCATCAGGAGCACTCAGGCCTGGGTCTTGGGTCTGGGCTCCAGGCTAACCTCACTCTTGCTCAGGGCAGTTTTATCTCATCTCAGGGCTTCCTGCCTTTCCTCCTACTGGCCCTTGTTTGGAACTTGTCTTGTTCACTCTGCTTGGTAAGTCAAGTTCGGGGGAGCAGACATTGGATATTCAGTGTGTTCCTTACCAACAAGCTCTAGAGGTTTTATGCAAAGTAGTTCACCAATTCCTGGATGAATAGCTCTGTCTACCACAGAGTGAAGTGCTAAACTTCTAAGAAAAGGTTTGGATTACCCATAACCATTCCTTAGGAGAATGAATTCTTCCTCACCAGACATTTGTACAACTAAGCCTACTTAAAGACTCAAAAGAGGCAACATGACAAAGATCTACTTCTCTTCGACAACGAAAATGTCCTTGCTTCCCCAGAAGTGATGGGTGGGCATTTGTATTGTCAAATTACCATGATTAGGCACCATGAGTTTGCTTGAGAATTATTAAAATGCCACAGTAAACCCATCCCTGTGTAATATGATTTAGCAGACTGTGGGAAGACTGCATGTAGTGTTTCATACACTGCTTTAATCCTGTAGTACATATACTTTCCTTTTGGATTATGGTGAAATAAAGATGAGCATGTTCCTGGGGGGAAGGTTAACCTCTCTGAGCCCAGCATGTGACATTTTTAGTTGGCTATTTGGATGCAGCCATTTTGCCGTGTTTGACTTTTGTATATGTTTTGACTCAGATCAGAAAATATCTCATTGAATTTTTAAACCATAAGGTGATGTGTGACCCCAGAATCATCTTCTGTCTGCAGAACTAGATCATTAGCTTGATGGGTATTGGGAGTGGCATGATGCTTGAGATGGGATAGGTGCTTTTCGGTAGATCAGTTGCATAAAACCCAACGTAAAATTTCCACATTTGCTCATCTTAGCTGGTGCCATCTATCATTCTAGTCAATGTCTAAGGATTTGGAGAGCATTAGATGAGCAGGATCTCATATATTCAGATTTTGCCTGCAAAGTTACAAGGGTCAGAATTGTTCCTTTCCCCCTCAGCAGCAAGCACATGCTACCCTATAAAATCTTTGCAATAGTCACCTTTGCCACAGTCTCTCCAGCACCTTGGTTCTTCCTGGAACTTATGAAATTAAACAATTTGCTAATTGCATAAAATCCCTGGTTCAAATAGAGTGTATCATACTGGATCATTTCTCTCCCAGAAAACACTTTATTCCATCCAAATATCCATTACTTTCAGAAGAATACACACTGCCTAGAGCTCAGAGAGGTTGTGTGTTTTCAGAGATTTTGTGTTGGAAAGTGAAGAACATGAGCTTGATAAAAAAATGTGGTAAATCTTGTGGTATGCCTGAAATGGAGTTCTAGAGTTTGGGGGCAGAGCATCAGGAAAAAGCCAACTCCATGTTCACTATTGTTTCAAGCAAACCACACTTGATGTATTCATTTGCCCAATATTCATCAATCATTTGCCACCTGCCACATGTGATGCTAAAGGTTATAGTCAAACAAGACACAGACTGCTGTTGAAAACACATGGATGCGAAGGAGCTGACAAGCTCAGAGACAATCATATGCAAGGAAGAACATGGGAATGCTGTGAACGAGGAGGGGAATACCAGTGACAGTCACAACAGGGAGATCAATTGGATGAAGTTATGAGGCATTCTCTCCATAAGAGTCATGTGGAGATGGACAGTAGGCACCGGGTCGGATTCTGATAGACTTTGTAGAGAGACGTTGCAGCCAAGGAGAAGGTTCTAGGGTCGTTCAAGGAAAGGCAGTGGGGCAATGTTCAGGAGCTGGTGAATGGTCTGGTTGTGTTGCAGGTGAAGGTTTGCCCTGGGAGATCCTGGGAGAGAATCTAGAAGGATAAGCTGACAGCTCAGTGGCCATATCCCTGATTTGTTCAAGACAGCCTTCATTTGCACCTATTGTCCCAACACATTTATTAATCTTCATTCCCTTTTCTCAGATATGCTTCCCCTTTCTTCAAAATATCCTGATTCAGACAGACAATGAATTATATGGATGGGCTGGCATTCTTTGGCTACTATTGTTAATATGGCAATTTCCTTCCAACCTAAAAAGAACAATTTTCTTAATAACTCCTGATGAACTGTGACATGTATTTTTCTGGCCATTTCATGTTAATGCGGCAGAGTAGGAAATTTTACGTGATATGACTTGAAATTTTGAAAGGGCCCAAGATCCAAAAATCTCTCCTGCAGAAATGTCTGAAATTCGGTAGTAGGAAAAACAATAATAATGAAAACTCGTGTGTACAGATAATCTGATTGACTAGGCACTACCAGTTTATTTAAATTATTTCATCTTAGCAATAGCCTAGGAAGTAGAGATTGTTGCTATCTCTATCTTATAGATGGGCAAACTGAGGCTCACAGGGCTTGATTCATTTCCAAAAGTGGTAGAGCTACTGAACAATGGGACAGGATTTGAGCCCAGACAAGCTTACTCTGGAGTCATGCTTTAGTATAGTAAGGAACCTCAGACTACCGGGAATGTAACTCTTAGAGTGCACTGACAATGATTATAATGAAGATGACAAAACTTTTCAATTTACAAACTACTTTTACATATTTTCTTATTTGTTCCACATGGCAAACCTATGCTTTATAGATATTTAACCCTCTAGAAGCTCAGAGAAGTTAAATATCTTCAAAAAGCTCACACGCCTGAGCAACTATTGCATAGAGTGCTGAGTTCAGATCATTGGTTTCCTACTCCGTGCCCACACAGTTGTGCCTCAGTTGTGTGTTCATTGAGTGAATAAGTTTAATGAATACTTAAGGGAGCTGACCACTGGCTGCAGTGGAGCAGGGTCAAAAGTGGAATGTGTTTTCAAGGTGTTGCCTTAATATAAGTTCTAGAGACGTTCTGGACACATAGCACCTATAGTTAACAGTATTGTATACTTTAAAACATGGTAAGAGGATAGATTTTATGTTAAATGTTCTTACAAAAAAGAAAAGAACACAAGGAAACTTGGAAGTGATGACTAATGTGTTTAGTACCTTGGTTGTGATGACCGTATCATGAGTGTACGCACTCTTCATACTTTTCAAGATGTATACATTAAATGTGTACAATATTTTGGTATATCAATTATACCTCAGTAAAGCTAAAAACTTCAAAGTTGTTATGAATATTTGTATAAAAATAAGAAAAAGCTAAAGCTGTTAGGTTTGAGAAGGGAGGAGAGGGGGTTAAAGGAAAAACAAGTGGGGATGCTTGGAGACCTCACGTGACACATTTTCCCAAGGCTGGCCCAGACTGGTGATATGGAAATCAATTCCATAGTAGGGTTTTAGTTTAGATGAAGTGATGATTGGGGAGGGGACAAAATTCACTCTTTGGGAGGAAAACTTGGTGGGTCTCATGTCTAGATTTTAACGATTTTAAAAATGCAATAAACAAAAGTGCTACCTTTTACATCTTCGTATTCCTAATATTTGGGGGATAAGTCGAGTTTTGGAGAAATTCACATACGCTCTGGTGATTTCTACTTAAAAGTTACACAATATTGAAATAAAAGCAGTCATCGTTATTTTTATAATGAATGCCATCACTGTCTCCATAGCACGTTTGCTTTGTGGATGTTGAATGCATCTCCAGGTTCCATGGGTCCCTTTTTCTTTCTAGGTGGCAGCTTCATGATCATCTCCCGGTTGAATGCATTTTGTTTTTAAGGCATCCCCTCTTCTGGAATTGTAAAATGACACAATACTCAAGAGAGGTCAAACAGATTTTTTAAGGGAGTTTGATTTTAATATAACAAGAGAAATGAAACAAAACAAACAAAACAAGAGAAATGAACTCCTTGGAGGTCAGTCTTCTGGAAGGACACCGGAAATCCATTCAGTGCTAGCGTTTGTGAATGTTATGTTACAGAGGAGTTTTTACTTTTTTTTTTTGAAATGTCTCTGCTTCAGATTCTACCTTAGATCAAGAAGGCAATCAGACATCCCATCTGAATCCATATTTTTGGAAAAAGATGCAGTCATATGACCCATTGGGTCAACTTTTACAGAAGCATCTATAGAAGCTCCGGTAGAGAAAATTCTGTGTCAGTGTCCCTTTCTGTTTCTGACTCAGGCTAGAGTCATTATTTCCATATCTGGGAAGTGGTTACCAGTCCATTTTGTACCTATTAATTTGACAAAAGTTATAAATGAGTAATGACTAACTTTGATAAAAGGCTAGTGAACTTATTCCCCACACATTGCCACTGGCAGTAAATTGGTAAAGTCTATGGAAGGAAACTGGGTAGTTTAACTAAAACCGGCTTCAGGGATTAAGCCAAGCAAAGAGAAAAAAATGATCTCTTTTAAGAAGTAATCTTTGAAATACTATTAAAATTGTACAAACAAAATATATATGAAAATGGTGGAGTAGAAAATGAAATATAGTGCCTTAACTTGATAGAATATTAAATAATTATGAAAAAGGTAATCATGAAGTCCAAGTAGTAATACATGTGAAAACATTTTATTTTATGATATAACAGTGAAAAAAGATAGAGAATTTTATCTCTGCTGTATTTATAGCTATAGAAGTTACTTCATTAATGTTACTACTATAATATTTATGCTACAGATAATTATAACAACAGGGGAGTAAGAAGTGATTAAGGCATGCCAAAGATTAAGGAAAGCCTCAAAACCCACCCAGGAATCAGACACAATTCCCAGAGGGCATGCAGGGCAGAAACCCTCCAGGCATAGCATGCCCCTTAGCGTGCTCTTTGATGTTTCAGGATTTTGATTCCTTAATTTTTTTTCTTTTAATTTTAAAGAAGATTTGAGGAGAGAAATAAAACTGTTGATGATAGAATGTGACAATTATGTATTTAGAAACTTGATAGTGTTTAAAACAAGACAACAGGCCCCAAATGGAGTCACTTGGTGCTAAGCCCCATGTCATCATACTAGACTTAATTAGAATTTCTACTCTCCCAGAAAGGAAATTTTAAACCAGTCAATCAGGAATCACCTAATCAGCACTATTTAGGTAAAATTCTAATGCACCCTGTTATCCCCTAAAGGAAAGTGATCTTGCAAAAACTAACCTACGTTTTTGGTTTAGTGTGACTTTCTTGTTTCTGCCTCCTTTTTCTATAAAAGTCTTTCATTTTGTATTGTTCGTCGGAGCTCCTTTCTATCTGCTGGATAGAAACAATTCATGAATTGTTGAATAAAGCCAACAAGATCTTTAAAATTTCCTCTGTCGAATTTCATTTTTAACAATAGGATAAAGCACATTTTCTCAAACCTAGCAGACTGTAATGTTTGTGTTCTCAGTCTGCATGATGAAACTTAGCCCATGTAGATGTCCTGGGAACAAATGCCAAAGCAGTCATGCTGAGATACCTGCACAGGTGTCCACTGCACTTGGTGCTCAAACACAGACTATTGGCAAGTTAGTAGGTGGATATATTTATGCTTAAACAAATAAATTCAGGCGTTCTCAGCTTAAATCTATGGTTATTAAATCACCAGCACTATTTTAGTTTTGGTCATGAAAATCAATATTTGCTTAATTTTCCAGTAGATTCTTTAGATTGACTGTGGAAAAAGATGGTCACCTAAGCATAGATTATGGGCTTCCTCTCAGACACCCATCTTAGGGGCCACAAGAAGACAAATAGTTTGAAAGAATAGAAATCACAGTTGAGAAAATGAGACACAGTCTCTTCTTTAAACGGGCTTGGGAAAACTGGATATCTGATTGCAAAATAATTAAATTGGACTCTTATCATACACCATACATAAAAATTAACTCAAAATTAAAGATTTAAAAAATTAAATATTTAAATATAAAAGCCGGAACTATAACATTCCTGGAAGAAAACATAGAGGAAACGCTTCATGACATTGGTCTTGGCAATGATTTCATGGATATGACACAAAAAGCACAGGCAACAAAAACAAATACACACAAATGGGACTACATCAAACTAAGAAGCTTCTGCACAGCAAAGGAAACTATCAACAGAGTGAAAAGGCAATCTATAGAATGGGTGAAAATATTTGCAAACTATATATCTGATAAGGGATTAATATCCAAAATATACAGGTAACTAAACAACTCAATAGCAAAAAATAAATTCAATTAAAAATTAGGCAAAGGACTTGAATATGTATTTCTCCAAATTGATATAAATGCCCGAAAGGTATATAAAAGATGCTCAGTGTCACTAGTAGTCAGGGATATGCAAATCCAAACCACAATCAGATGTCACCTCACACCTGTTAAGGTGGTTATTATAAACAAAGTTGGTAACTATGTGGAAAATTGGAACCCTTGTGCACTGTTGCTGAAACTGTAAAATGGTGTAGCCTCTATGAAAAATGGTATGGCAGCTCTTAAGTAAATTTAAAATAAAACTACCACATGATGCAGCAATCCCACTTCTAGGTATATATCTGAAAGTTGAAATCAGGATCTTGAAAAGCTATCTGTTCTCCTATGTTCATTGCAGCATTATATACAATAGCCAAGATTTGGAAACAACCTAAATATCCATTAGATGAAAGGATGAAGAAAATGTGATATATACATGCATTGGAATATTATAAGAAAGACATTCTGCCTTATGTGACAAGATGGATGAACCTTGAGGACATTATGCTAAGTGAAATAAGTCAGTTTCAGGACAAATACTGCATCATTCCACTTAAATGAGGTATCTAACATAGTCAAATTTATAGAAACAGAGTAGAATGGTGGTTGTCAGGGACTAGGGGGAGAGGAAATGGGGAGTTGTTCTTCAATAAAAAATAAACAAAGCTTCCATTTTGCAAGATAAATATGTTCTAGAGAGCTGGTGTACAACACTGAACCTATAGTTAACAACACTGTATTGTGAACTTAAAAATTTGTTAAGAGGGTAAATACCGTGTTAAGTATTCATACAATAATAATAATTGTAGTAATAATAATAACTATGAAAAATCTGGGAAGGTGAAAGGTATTTGTGCTCTTGTGCAAGGAAGACATAGTTATGGGGAAAAGGACATATGGCCAGAGAACCCACACATGGGGGATGAACCCCTTTCTCTCTTTCCCACATGAGTCTAGGTGAGCATGAGGTTGGAGTTGCAATCCAGACAGGCAAAGTTTGGTCTAGCCTGGGAGATGCCTTTACTTTTAACTTGACAATTTAGTAGGTGTCCTGCGGCTAGATGGGTAAAACCCTGACAAACCAGCCCTTGTCTACTCACCCAAGAATTTCCATCCACTTTCCAGAAGACGGATTGTGTACTCTCGCGGTGTTGGCGTTGGAATACAATACTGCCAGCCAAGGGAGAGAGTAATATTCAGGTGATGATCTAGGAGGGGTAGGGGACTAAAAGCAATGAGTGGAGGTGGCAGGCTGCCTTTATGTGTATCCTGGATTCCAGCATGGCCCTACAAGGCATCCTGAAAAATGACAGCAGAGAGTGACCACCCTTGGACAAAAAAATACTTGGGTGGAGAATGATGAAACTAGAAGATGACTCAGTGGGGTCAGATTTATGAGGGATTCTCTGTTTGGGGGAGTGCTCCTCCTACTTCTCACGCTCACCAAGAAGACCAAGGCACTTGGCCTTCCTCCTAAGTCAAGAGCACTAGCTAAAGTAGTGGAACATCCCAAGGAATAAAGATGATCTCACAGGGAAAATTAGGAGACACCTGTCAAACGAGCATTGGAACAACATCTAATAGGCAAAAGCCAAACTAATTTAACACTAAGAACATAAATTTAAAAGAAGCATAACTATCCTTGGAGAGATGAAGGAGAATATTGGCAACCTTTAGTTCTCTGCAGGTAGACTTGAGATAATACCAGTGTGTTGGGCAAGGATAGCTGAGATGGGACATCTGGAGAGGAATGAGGGCATTTCAGGGTTCTTTTCTTGTATGAGAAGGCGTAGACTTTGATGATCTTTAGACATTTGTATGGGGAAATAACTAAGTATGGTTTCATTTATTTAAGGTCAGGGGACGGGATTGGAATAGGGTTGAAAGGGGAAAATTTATGCTAAAAGTAAGCCAGTGTTCTCCCCACTGATGCTAATGTACAAGGATCAGGGCACAGGATCAACTCAATTCTTGCTCCTCAGGGCCACTCTTCAAGAGAAAAAGAAGGGGAAGGAGAAGGAGAAGAAGGAGAGAGGACAAAGAGCTCCTTCCTTCAAATATGTAACTGTGCTCTCTGTCTTACTTCACACTAGGTTCAACCCCCACAATCTAAAATAGGAGGAATGCCATCTCCCTGATTTGTCCTCCCTGCATATTGATGGATAAAATCCCAATGCTAAGAACTAACATTTGTATAGTGCTCTTTATGTTAAAAAGAAAAGTCTCATAGGTTATGTCTTTGGATCCATGCAATAATGTTGCAAAGCAGGCAAGCAAGCCGACTTTACCGGTAGGCTCATTTGATAGAAGCCATTGGTTTTCAGGGGTGGTTAGGGACTTACCCAAACGCACACAGCTAGCTTTAAACTGCACCCACACCCTTCTCTTCTCCCGTGCTGCCTCCTTGCACCCTGGTAGGCTGGGACAACAAGCAGATTCAGTCTTTGTACTCTGACTTGTCCAAGATTCCAGACTTCAGTTCTTTGTTGCAGTTGAAACAGCTCTCATTTTTATACTACATTCCTCCTCATTCACCTCCTATACATTTATTTGCAAGATATTTACCCGTGGGCAGTATTTTTGGAGTGTCTGAGTTGTATTCAAATGGGAATGGCTCAAGAAATAACTTTCTGTGTGACAATTTTGCAAGTCAGTGAATCCCCTGGGACTGAGTTTTTTCATCTGCAAAATGAAGGTTGGACTCCATGAAAATGCCTCTTTTCGTTCTTTAATTCCACAAATCTAGGAATGTAATCTTAAAGACACACCAAAATCAGCCTCTTTCTTGATTTTCTAGCCTGCAAACTTTTCCAGAGTTCTCCAGCCCCCATTGCTTCTGTATCGTTACTGTTTAATGTAAAAACAGTATGTTCCAGTAAGAAGAAAAAAAACCAATACCTTGAAAAAAAATTCTCAAATTGTATTGCAATTATCTCTTACTCAAACAATTCCTCTTACACCTACCCGCCTTCTGTGCCTGGGGACCGGTAGACACAACTATAAAATGGGCAGTAAGGCACTTTGTGAGAGTTTGGAGGTGGCTCTTCCTCCCCTGTTCTTGGGCTCAAGGATCTGGAATGTGGGCACATGGGCACGGGTCCCCTGCTTGGCCTCACTGCTGGCTCTATGGGACAATGTGCGGCACCTGCTGGTTTGGGATGTGTGCCATTCCTTTTTCTCAGTTTCACTGAAGATTCTGCTTGAAACAGAAAGAAACAAGGTTAGAGGCCAGTCTCCACCTCTACCTCCATCACAGTGTTTATTTATTGGGTGATTTGTGGCACAATGGAATATTCATATGGGAAACTGTGAGCGATGCTGTAAAGGCAAGCTAGTATTTCTGAAGGAATCTAAAACCATAATGACAGTATGTAATAAATAAACTGTAATTTATGCAAACCCAGAAGCACTCACGTCAGATTGGCATACGTTTTCCTATTCCACTTAGAGGATATTATATCTGTCTGTTATGACATGATTTAGCATTTAGCAAGGAATTCTGGTGCCACCAAGGAAAACTTAGAAAGTTCAGTAAAAGTCAAGCTCTTATAAGAAGCAGATAGTTCTTTTTTTAAATTAAATTAAATTTAATTATATTATGTTAGTCACCATACAATATATCACTAGTTTTTGATGTAGTCATCCACGATTCATTGTTTTCATATAACACCCAGTGCTTCATGCAGTACATGCCCTCCTTAATACTCAGCAACGGGCTAGCCCAGCCCCCCAGCCCCCTTCCCTCTAAAACCTTCAGTTTATTTCTCAGAGTCCATAGTCTCTCATGGTTTGTCTCCCCCTCCGATTCACCCCCCCTTCATGTTTCCCTTCCTTCTCCTAACGTCCTCCATGCTGTTCCTGATGTTCCACAAATAAGTGAGACCATATGATAATTGACTTTCTCTGCTTGACTTATTTCACTGAGCATAATCTCCCCCAGTCCCATCCATGTTGATGTAAAAGTCGGGTATTCATCCTTTCTGATGGCTGAGTCATATTCCATTGTCTATATGGACCACATCTTCTTTATCCATTCGTCTGCTGAAGGGCATCTTGGCTCCTTCCACAGTTTGGCTATTGCGGACATGGCTGCTATGAACACTGAGGTGCATATGGCCCTTCTTTTCACTACATCTGTGTCTTTGGAGTAAATACCCAGTAGTGCAATTGCTGGGTCATAGGGTAGCTCTATTTTTAATTTTTTGAGGAACCTCCACACTGTTTTCCAAAGTGGCTGTACCAACTTGCATTCCCACCAACAGTGTAAGAGGGGTCCCCTTTCTCCACAACCTCTCCGACATTTGTTGTTTCTTGCCTTGTCCATTTTTGCCATTCTAACTGGTGTAGGGTGGTATCTCAATGTGGTTTTGATTTGAATTTCCCTGATGGCTAATGATGATGCACATTTTTTCATGTGTCTGTTAGCCATTTGTATGTCTTCTTTGGAGAAGTGTCTGTTCATGTCTTCTGCCCACTTTTTGACTTGATTATTTGTTTTTTTGGGTGTTGAGTTTGAGAAGTTCTTTATAGATCTTGGAAATCAGCGCCTTGTCTATAGTGTCATTTGCAAATATCTTCTCCCATTCTGTGGGTTGCCTCTTTGTTTTGTTGACTGTTTCCTTTGCTGTGCAGAAGACTTTTATCTTGATGAAGTCCCAAAAGTTCATTTTAAAAGCAGATAGTCCTAGTGAATGGGGAGTTTAGATGATGCTGGTAGGGGATTGAATCCTGGCTGTGCCACTTATTGGCTGTGTGGCCTTGGGCAAGTTAATGACATTTTTTTTCTTAGAATTTGCTCAATTAAAAAACCAAGATAATCACAGGACCTATTTCATGGAGACTTTGTGAAAGTTGAGTGACTGAGTATACGTGAAGCCTTTAGAAGAACACTAAGCATACAGCAAGCCCAGGGTTACTATGAGCCATGATCCTTTGTCATTACTATTTTTATGATTATTCACCAAAAGGCATCACTCTGTGTTTTGGCAGAGATGGGTGAACAGTGGAATTAGTTATATGAGACAGGTTACATTCCCATTTAGATGCATATATCAGTTTGTTCATTTTTATTGCTGTGTAGTATCCCATTGTATGAATGTACCACAATTTGCTTCTTCTTTTGACAGTTGGAAGATATTTGAGCTCTTGGTATTTTTGGCAATTATGAATCAGGAACCCCTCATTTCAGGGTTTATACAATGGACTAACCAAGAATATTTGTAAGTTTACTTATGAGAAAAGATAAGTAAGAGTTATTGAACTTGACCGGATGTAAGCATTCCCCTGGTCTATGTTTTCTAACCTGGCCAACCCTCCATGAATTTCACTCTCATCTCATTATTTAACATTTAAAGTGATCCAACTGATTGTCTTCTACAGTTTCTTTTTGTTCATCTAAATGGAAATAAGGACAAAAAGGAAAGAGGTGTATTAGACTGTAACAATATAGACAATTTCTCAAGTTTCCAACTCGTAATGAATATTTACCACTACGATTTCTGTTCTCTTGCTTCATTTTCTCACTTTGCTAAAATTCGATACCTTGTGTGGGTTATAAAGTGCCTTTCCCATTTTCATTTGTAATGTAGATTTTAAAATTCTTTAATATTCTCCAGTTTTATATAACCATGCTGTTTTGTGAATATTTTAGTAAGTGGTTCGTTTTCAAACTTAGTTTACAAAGATATGCTTTTGCTTTCTCATTAACATTAATAGACTTTTGGTGGCAGAAACCATCATTATATATAGCGTTGCCAGTTTCTGTGCATAGACTGAGAGATTTTAGCCTCATTAAAAAGTTCAGTGTAAAATGTTGGGTCTTTTTTCCTTACTTTTTATCCATGATTATTCCACTAGACCTTAACGGATCATTCTATTTCTGTGCTCGGGCCTTTAGTGTGTCTGTGGGATTTTAAGACATGTACTGAATGAGTGTGTGGACATTCTGATCACCAAAGGATGAGGCTGATAGGGGTGGCAGGGTGTGGAGATCTTTAAAGCGGACTCTGCCTATCTTCACAAACACACTTCTCTGGGCTTCCTTTCACATTTGCTGAGATTTTCAAGAATCCAACATCATTTTGAGGCATCCTCGTATCCCCTTCATAGGTAATATTTGACATATGCAACCTTCCAGCTTCTAAGGAATGAATGTAGTTCAAGCCAATTTAAAGAATAAGTTTAGAGGAAGAATTTTGGCCCCTGATCTTGGCCCCAGTGATTTTCCATCAATCAGTAAAATGTTTCCTTAATCGATGTTCTCCAAACCCTTTGACAAATAGTAATGAATAACTCCAGAGACACGCCTATCTCTTTCCATCAAACTCCACTGATATGAATAATGGACACCCCTTTTTTCCTTGCCCCCATTAGTGAACCTATGATATGCACCATGGCTACTAGGGGGATGAGCAAGCACATGGCCAATCCTGGGTAGAATCCCCAACCACAGTGCACTGTGGTTGCCAAGAATCTTCTTTCATTTAGCATCATCATGCATTTGAGATTCACCTACAAGTTTGCATGTATCAGTGATTAATGTTTATAATTGTTGAGAGGTATCCGTGTTGTGATTGTACCAGTTTGCTTATCTATTCACTGGCTGAAGGCCATTTGGGTCATTTCCAGTTTTGGTGATTATGAATGAAGTCACTGTAAACATTCATTTGCCGTGAACCTCAGTTTTTATTTCGCTCAGATGCATACCTGGTTTTTCCAAAGTGATTGCAACTTTTGCATTGCCACTGGCTATGTATGAGCAATCCAGTTTCTCTACATCCTTGCTTAGTATTTCCAATTAACAATTTGTTTGTGTTGTTGTTTAAGGTTTAACTCTTCTAATAAGCGTGTAGTGTTACCTCACTTGGCTTTAATTTGCTTTTTCTTACTGACTGATGATGATGAAACATCTTTTCATATGCTTATTTTCCCTCCATATATTTTCTTGTCAAGTATCTGTATAAATCCTTCTCCCATTCTCATTATTTATTTATTTATTTTTAAGATGTTATTTATTTATTTATTTATTTATTTGACACACACAGAGAGAGAGAGACAGTAAGAGAAGGCACACAAGCAAGGGGAGTGGGACAGGGAGAAAGAGTCTTCCCGCTGAGCAGGGAGGCTGATGTGGCGCTTGATCCCAGGACCCTGGGATCATGACCTGAGCTGAAGGCAGACGCTTAACAACTGAGCCACCCAGGCGCCCCCTTCTCCCATTTTTAGTAAGGTTGTTCATTGATATTGAATTTTGAGAGCTCTTTATATCTTTTAAACACAAGTTCATTATCAGTTATGCTCTTTGTAAGGTCATGATCCCAGGGTCCTGCGATAAAGCACCATGTTGGGCTCCCTGCTCAGCAAGGAGTGTGCAAACTGCTTCTCCCTCTCCCTCTGCTGCTTCCCCTGCTTGTTCTTGGGTGCTCTCTCTGTCAAATAAAAAAAAAAAGAAAGAAAGAAATCTTTGTCTAAATCAAGGTCACAGGAATTTTTCTGTGTTTCCTAGTAGAAATACGATAGTTTTAGGCTTAGGTTGTGAGTTAGTGTTTGTAAATGGTGCAAGGTCTCGGGCAGCTTATTTATTTATTTATTTATTTATTTATTTATTTATTTATTTGCACACAGATGTCCAATGGTTCCAACACTACTTGTTGAAAAGATTAGTCTTTCCCTTATTAAGTTACCTTTGCTGTTTTGTTGGAAATAATTTGATTATTTACATGTGAGTCTGTCTGTGTGCTCCTTATTCTGTTCAATCGATCTATGTGTCTATCCTTTTCATCAACATCAGATTATTCTAATTATTAGAGCTTTGTAAAAAGTCTTGAATTCTGGTCATTACTGAGTCCTTAAACTTGGTTCTTCTTTTTTTAAAAAAATTGTTTTGATTATTCTATTTTCTTTGCCTTTTCATGTAAATTTTACAATCAGCTTAACAATTTCAACAAAAATTTCTGCTGGGATTTTGATTGGGATTGCATTGCATCTATAGATCAACTTTGGGGAAAATTGTCAATATTGAATCTTCTAATTAATGAGTACTATGGACCTCTCTACTTATTCATTGTTTCCCCATATTTTTCCTCAGTGTTTTGTGGTTTTCAGCATAGAAATCTTGCATATCTTCTGTTATATTTAAAATTAAGTATTTTATTTCTTTGCTGCTCTCATAAACAATAGGCTTTTAGGTTATTTGACTTACTTCATCATTTTCTGTTATCACCATTGTTTCTTGATTTTTTTCTTTTGTTTTTTTCTACTTTACTTTTTTGTTTCTTTCCATGCCTCCCCCTCTCTCTCTCACACCTTCATTAGAATCATGTGTGCATATTATTTCATAAGGTTTTTCCCTATAACATTTATTTTTAATGTCTGCATCCTTTGAAAACTTGCAACTGTTTACTTATGCAGAACATTTAAGTTTTAACTATTAGTAAAACCAGTGAACGTCTTTGTGCGTACGACTTTTCGAAGAGGGAATATCTTTTTTTAAAAGTCTTTGTTCCTTATTGAAAAACTTTTGATAGAAAACAAATTAAAGGGAAAGCTCATGATTATTCTACTCAATCATAAACTTTTGGCAATATTAAGAGTTCAAAAATGTTGAGCTATATTAGAAGACAATTAAATTAGTGAAGTCTACTGAAATACAAATGATCTGTAAACATGTAAAGTTTTAAACGACCGGGTGATGGGTATTAAGGAGGGCACATGTTGGGATCAGCACTGGGTGTTATATGCAACTAATAAATCACTGAATACTACATCAAAAATGAAAGATGTACTATACAGTGTCTAACCGAACATAATAAAAAAAAACATGCACAGTGCCGCTAAGTCCTTCTGTTAACTAGATTAGAGTGACACAGTGTCTTCACAGGAATTTCCCATTTGACTTTTATCCTTGAAGTATAGATGCAGTGCAGTGTTCCTTATGTGGCTACAGTCTACTTAGCTCTTCTCCTTTTGACGAACATAAGTGTGTTTGGTTTGTTGCCATTACAATCATTGCCCCAGCAAGCACCTTTGTGCCTGTTCTTATGCACAAGTGTGAAGATTTTTCTTCAGTATATTTTTTCATGCCTCATAGTTTGAAACTGTCTAATTTTGTTGGGGGTGTCTTGTAAGCAGCATGTGGCTATTTTTTCAAGCCAATCTGATCATTTCTCAAGTGGATGGTTTCAGTTCCATTACATATTGTGGCAGATGCTATTGCTGCCACTTTCCAAATCACCTCCGCCCTCCTGAGTCCTCCTGAGCTGAGGCATGTCCCTGCAGACTGACATCCTCAGCTCGCATGGCCATGAACTCCATCTTTGCTTGAGGTCCTTCTCAGGTGCTGCAGACACTTGCTCTGCCAGAGACAGGCTCAGGGCTGAAATGACAGGAAGCTGAGCCACAGGGAGGCAACTGTGGTCAACGGGGCCGAGCCTCAGTGCCTCCCCCTCGCAATGGTTGACTCTACCTCTAGGTTCTCACCTTTTGAGATGGTCCCCTCCGTGACTGAACCCCAAGCACCCACAACTCCCACCAGCTCACCAGCACACGTTTAGCAGGTTTCTCACATTCCCTTTCTCACATAAGTTTGCTGGAATCAGCTCCTAAACAATTCCCCATGTCCCAGTCTTTCTAGCGGACTCTGCTTGGGAGGGATCCACACTCAGACCGTTCTGTTATGAATATGATTCCCTTATTTTTGTGTTTTTTGTTTATGTTGCTTTTTATATTTTTCCTTTGTTTCTGTCTTTTGCTGAGTGGATCTAGGATTATTTTGGTTCATGTTTTGCTTCTGGTCTGGGAATTACAGATTACTTTTCTATTTCTTCAATGGTTGCTTTAACTTTATTTTTTCTTTAAATTTTTTATTTTTATGTTAATCACCATACATTACAGCATTAGTTTTTGATGTAGTGTTCCATGATTCATTGTTTGTGCATAACACCCAGTGCTCCACACAGAACGTGCCCTCTTTAATACCCATCACCAGGCTAACCCATCCCCTCACCCCCCTCCCCTCTAGAACCCTCAGTTTGTTTTCAGAGTCCATCGTCTCTCATGGTTCATCTCCCCCTCCGATTTACTCCCCTTCATTCTTCCCCTCCTGCTATCTTCTTCTACTTCTTCTTTTTTTTTTTTTAACATATATTGCATTATTTATTTCGGAGGTACAGATCTGTGATTCAACAGTCTTGCACAATTCACAGCGCTCACCGTAGCACATACCCTCCCCAATGTCTATCACCCAGCCACCCCATCCCTCCCACCCCCCACCACTCCAGCAACCCTCAGTTTGTTTCCTGAGATTAAGAATTCCTCATATCAGTGAGGTCATATGATACATGTCTTTCTCTGATTGACTTATTTCACTCAGCATAACACCCTCCAGTTCCATCCACATCGTTGCAAATGGCAAGGTCTCTTTTGATGGCTGCCTAATATTCCATTCTGTATATAATACCACATCTTCTTTATCCATTCCTCTGTAGATGGACATCTTGGCTCTTTCCACAGTTTGGCTATTGTGGACATTGCTGCTATAAACATCGGAGTGCCCGTAACCCTTCGGATACCTACATTTGTATCTTTGTGGTAAATACCCAGTAGTGCAATTGCTGGATCGTATGTTAGCTCTATTTTCAACTGTTTGAGGAACCTCCATACTGTTTTCCAGAGTGGTTGCACCAGCTTGCATTCCCACCAACAGTGTAGGAGGGTTCCCCTTTCTCCGCAACCCCGCCAACATCTGTCATTTCCTGACTTGTTAATTTTAGCCATTCTGACTGGTGTGAGGTGGTATCTCATTGAGGTTTTGATTTGGATTCCCCTGATGCCGAGCGATGTTAAGCACTTTTTCATGTCTCTGTTGGCCATCTGGATGTCTTCTTTGGAAAAATGTCTGTTCATGTCTTCTGCCCATTTCTTGATTGGATTATTTGTTCTTTGGGTGTTGAGTTTGATAAGTTCTTTATAGATTTTGGATACTAGCCCTTTCTCTGATATGTCATTTGCAGATATTTTCTCCCATTCTGTCGGTTGTCATTTGGTTTTGTGGGCTGTTTCTTTTGCTGTGCAAAAGCTTTTTATCTTGATGAAATCCCAAGAGATCATTTTTGCCCTGGCTTCCCTTGCCTTTGGCGATGTTTCTAGGAAGAAGTTGCTGCGGCTGAGGTCGAAGAGGTTGCTGCCTGTGTTCTCCTTTAGGATTTTGATGGACTCCTGTCTCACGTTTAGGTCTTTCAACCATTTGCAGTCTATTTTTGTGTGTGGTGTAAGGAAATGGTCCAGATTCATTCTTCTACATGTGGCTGTCCAATTTTCCCAACACCATTTGTTGACGAGACTGTCTTTTGTCCATTGGACATTCTTTCCTGCTTTGTTAAAGATTAGTTGACCATAGAATTGAGGGTCCATTTCTGGGCTCTCGATTCTGTTCCATTGATCTTTGTGTCTGTTTTTGTGCCAGTACCATACTGTCTTGATAATGACAGCTTTGTAATAGAGCTGGAAGTCCGGAATTGTGATGCCACCAGCTTTGCCTTTCTTTTTCAAGATTCTTCTGCCTATTCGGGGTCTCTTCTGGTTCTATACAAATTTTAGGATGATTTGTTCCATTTCTTTGAGAAAAGTGGATGGTTTTTGAAGGGGACTGCATTGAATGGGTAGATTGCTCTAGGTAGCATTGATACCTTCACAATATTTGTTCTTCCAATCCATGAGCATGGAATGTTTTTTCATTTCTTTGTGTCTTCCTCAATTTTTTTCATGAGTATTTTATAGTTTTCTGAGTACAGATCCTTTGTCTCTTTGGTTAGATTTATTCCTAGGTATCTTATGGTTTTGGGTGCAATTGTAAATGGGATCGACTCCTTGATTTGTCTCTCTTCTGTCTTGTTGTTGGTGTATAGGAATGCCACTGATTTCTGTGCATTGATTTTATAGCCTGCTACTTTGCTGAATTCCCGTATGAGTTCTAGAAGTTTTGGGGTGGAGTCTTTCTCCCAAGTGGGAGAAATCCCACTTGGTCATGGTGAATAATCCTTTTAATGTACTGTTGGATCCTATTGGCTAGTATTTTGGTGAGAATTTTTGCATCCATGTTCATTGAGGATATTGGTCTGTAATTCTCCTTTTTGATGGGGTCTTTGTCTGGTTTTGGGATCAGGGTAATGGTAGCCTCATAAAATGAATTTGGAAGTTTTCCTTCCATTTCTATTTTTTGGAACAGTTTCAGGAGAATAGGTATTAATTCTTCTTAAATGTTTGATAAAATTCCCCTGGGAAGCCATCTGGCCCTGGGCTTTTGTTTGTTGGGAGATTTTTGATGACTGCTTCAATTTCCTTAGTGGTTATAGGTCTGTTCAGGTTTTCTATTTCTTCCTGGTTCAATTTTGGTAGTTGATACATCTCTAGGAATGCACCCATTTCTTCCAGGTTATCTAATTTGCGGGCATAGAGTTGCTCATAATATGTTCTTATAATTGTTTGTATTTCTTTGGTGTTGGTTGTGATCTCTCCTCTTTCATTCATAATTTTGTTGATTTGGGTCATTTCTCTTTTCTTTTTGATAAGTCTGGACAGGGGTTTATCAATCTTGTTAATTCTTTCAAAGAACCAGCTCCTAGTTTTGTTGATCTGTTCTACTATTCTTTTGGTTTCTATTTCATTAACTTCTGCTTTGATCTTTATTATTTCTCTTCTCCTGCTGGGTTTAGGCTTTATTTGCTGTTTTTTCTCTAGCTCCTTTAGGTGTAGGGTTAGGTTGTGTATTTGAGACCTTTCTTGTTTCTTGAGAAAGGCTTGTATTGCTATATACTTTCCTCTCAGGACTGCCTTTGCTGCATCTCAAAGATTTTGAACAGTTGTGTTTTCATTTTCATTGGTTTCCATGAATTTTTTAAATTCTTCTTTAATTTCCTGGTTGACCCATTCATTCTTTAGTAGGATGCTCTTTAACCTCCATGTATTTGAGTTCTTTCCGACTTTCCTCTTGTGATTGAGTTCTAGTTTCAAAGCATTGTGGTCTGAAAATATGCAGGGAATAATCCCAATCTTTTGGTACCAGTTGAGACCTGATTTGTGACCTAGGATGTGATCTATTCTGGAGAATGTTCCATGGGCACTAGAGAAGAATGTGTATTCGATTGCTTTGGGATAGAATGTTCTGAATATGTCTGTGAAGTTCATTTGATCCAGTGTGTCATTTAAAGTTTTTATTTCCTTGTTGATCTTTTGCTTAGATGATCTGTCCATTTCACTCAGGGGGGTGTTAAACCCCCCCACTATTATTGTATTGTTGTCAATGTGTTTCTTTGCTTTTGTTATTAATTGCCTTATATAATTGGCTGCTCCCATGTTAGGGGCATAGATATTTACAATTGTTAGATCTTCTTGTTGGATAGAGCCTTTATTAGGATATAGTGTCCTTCCTCATCTCTTATTACAGTCTTTGTTTTAAAATTTAATTTGTCTGATATAAGGATTGCCACCCCAGCTTTCTTTTGGTGTCCATTAGCATGGTAAATGGTTTTCCACCCCCTCACTTTCAATCTGGGGGTGTCTTTGCGTCTAAAATGAGTCTCTTGCAGACAGCATATCGATGGGTCCTGTTTTTTAATCCCATCTGATAGCCTGTGTCTTTTGATTGGGACATTTAGCCCATTTACATTCAGGGTAACTATTGAAAGGTATGAATTTAGTGCCATTGTATTGCCTGTAAGGTGACTGTGACTGTATATTGTCTGTGTTCCTTTCTGATCTAGCTGCTTTAAGCTCTCTCTTTGCTTAGAGGACCCCTTTCAATATTTCTTGTAGGGCTGGTTTCGTGTTTGGAAATTCCTTTAGTTTTTGTTTGTCCTGGAAGCTTTTTATCTCTCTTTCTATTTTCAATGAGAGCCTAGCTGGATATAGTATTCTTGGCTGCATATTTTTCTCGTTTAGTGCTCTGAAGATATCATGCCAGTCCTTTCTGGCCTGCCAGGTCTCTGTGGATAGGTCTGTTGCCAATCTATTGTTTCTACCATTGCAGGTTACATATCTCTTCTCCCGAGCGGCTTTCAGGATTTTCTCTGAGACTCGTAAGTTTTCCTATTAGATGTCGGGGTGTTGACCTATTTTTATTAAATTTGAGAGGGGTTCTCTGTGCCTCCTGGATTTTGATGCCTCTTTCCTTCCCCACATTAGGGAAGTTCTCTGCTATAATTTGGTCCAATATACCTTCTGCCCCTCTCTCTCTTTCTTCTTCTTCTGGGATCCCAATTATTCTAATGTTGTTTCGTCTTATCGTATCGCTTATCTCTCGAATTCTGCCCTCGTGATCCAGTAGTTGTTTATCTCTCTCTCTGTTTCTTTATTTTCCATCATTTGGTCTTCTATATCACTAATTCTCTCTTCTGCCTCATTTATCCTAGCAGTTGGTGCCCCCATTTTTTTGCACCTCATTAATAGCCTTTTTGATTTCAATTTGTTTAGATTTTAGTTCTTTTATTTCTCCAGGAAGGGTTTCTCTAATAACTTCCATGCTTTTTTCAAGCCCAGCTAGTATCTTCAAAATCATGATTCTGAACTCTAGGTCCGACATCATACTAATGTCCGTATTGAGTAGGTCCCTGGCCGACTGTACTTACTACCTCTTGTTCTTTTTGTTGAGGTGATTTTTTTTCGTCTTGTCATTTTGTCCAGAGGAGAATAGATGAATGAGAGAATAAAATGCTAACAGGTTAACAACGTCCCCAGAAAATATACTCTAAACAAATCAGAAAAGACCTGAAACCAGGGGAAAAGAAAGGGAAAAAAAGAAAAAAGAAAGAGAAAAAAAAAAAGAAAAAAGAAAGAGAAAAACAAACAAAAACAGAACAAAACAAAACAAAAAAACAGAATATGATCAAATATGATGAGGATAGTGCATAGATCAGTGCCACACACTAGATTTTGGGTGTATTTTGGTCTGTTGGAAGAAAGTGCCTCCTGAAATTTTAAAGAAAGAAAGATTTATATATGTACAAAATAAGGGCTGATGCAATGAAGGGATGGAAGATGACTGTAAAGATGAAAATTATAAAAGATTTTATAAAAGGAATTGATAAGATAAGAAGTTGTTTGAAAAAAGAAAGAAGATTTAAAACAAAAGGGAGAGAATGATCAGGCAGGAGACTAGAACAAAGCCATACACTAGTTTTTTAGGGTATATTTTGATCTGTTAGAAG